>NC_138770.1:473818333-473963333 GCF_965119305.1 Pelophylax lessonae | reverse complement strand
GCTCTCTGGCGACTGCCTTCCTCTCACGCGCTGCTCTGCTTCCTGCTTCCGGGTACGCTCTCCTAGGTTATCATTACCACCATAGGATTCTGTGGATTATGTGGATCCTCGTGGGAGCCTCGTCAGGGATGTCCTCTTTCCCCGCCTCTTTTTGCCTCAGCAATCGAGCCAATGACGAGGCACTCCGCACATCTCCACATATACATGGACATTGCGTAGGTTGGTTGGAGGAGAGAGTGGCATTATATGCTGATATGTTGCTGTTCCTGGGTGATACGGGACCCTCATTGCAAGGTGCATTGCGCATTCTTGATACATATTCTACATTCACTGGACTGAGGGTAACTGGTCCAAATTCCTTTTACTACCTGTTGATCCGGGGACAAGGGAATGTGCTGCCCTGAATCTACCGCTTCAATGGGTGGATAAATGTAAATATTTAGGAGTTTGGGTCTCTAGAGGGGCCTTGGAGTATGTTCCTTTAAACTTGACCCCAGTGGTACAAGAAACAAAGCGACAATTTAAATCTTGGGAACGCCTGCGTCTTTCTGTATTAGGTCGGGTAAATTTGATCAAAATGAAAATAATGCCTACGTTTAGTCACATTTTACGCCACTGTCCGTCGTTGATTCCGAAGTCCTTTTTTTCCTCAGCTAAACATTGTTTTTTCTTCTTTTCTATGGTCCCCTAGTCCTCCGAGATACTGGTTAGCCACGCTTATGAGGCCTGCCTTCCAGGGTAGGATGACTTCTCCGGATATGCAGAAGTATTATTTGACCTCCCAGTTGATCACGGTGGCATGGTGATTTCCCCCAGACCAGACCAATCCAGCCACAATGCTGGAGGCAGCCATAGTTGGATCACTGGAGGCTTTAAGTGTACTGGTGTTTCAGGGATTGGGGGCCCCCGTATTCATTGACACCTTCGATGTCCACCACGGTTAGGGCATGGAGGGCTGGATTATTTAGGGGACGTGGTTCTTCTGTATTGGGGTATCCGAATGTGCCGACTGGAAGAATCCAGCTCGACCTCATTTTTTTAAGCTACCGGACCCGATGATTGGAATAAATACAAGATCAAGTCTCTTTCTCAGGTGGTGGAAGGAGACTTTTTGAAGTTCTTTGCTCAACTTTCTGCAGAGTTTAGGATTCCATTTACTTATTATTTCTACTACAGTCAATTTGCCAATGCTTTCAGGAGTCAATTTTTGAATTTACTTTTGCAGGTAGAGGAGTCTAAGTTGTAATCTTTGATTCATTTGGATTGTAATAAAAAGCGCATGTCTCGGATCTACGCTCATTTAGTAGTGGATGCATTATCTCCATTAGATAAATTATGGGCTAAATGGGAGAGGGACGTGCCAGGTTTAGGCCCGGAGGATTGGGATAAGATCTGGGATTTACCATTTAAAAGTTTAGTCTCCTTGCGGGACCGACCATTTCAGTATAAAATAGTGCACAGGTCTTATTTCACTCCTGCTAGATTGCAGCGGATGTATGCATCCCACTCCCCTGAATGTTGGAGCTGTGGAGACCGTGCTGGGAATTTTATACATATTTTCTGGTTATGTCCTAAGATTATTAGTTATTGGAAGAAAGTTTTGGTGGTACTCAATGCACATACAACAATCTCTATTCCCAGGACCATCGAAATCTGTTTACTGGGTTTGGTGACTGCTTTGTTACATACCAGAGCTTAAAAAGTCTTAGTGAGTCTTCTTCTGTTTTATGCACGGAAGGCAGTGTTGGGGTAGTTACTTAAAAAATTTAACTAGTTACTAGTTACTTCTGTAAATTGTAATGAGATTACTTTACTAGTTACTGCATTTGAAAAGTAACTTCACTACTTATTACTTTACTTTCCTCTTTCTTAATTGACCGTGTAGAAGAAGATACATGACACTCTTTCTGCATAGAGTTTATTGTATAAACACAGGCTTTGGGAAACATGAGAACAAAACCTGAAAAAACAGAATAAAACATAAAGTGCAACAAAAAGTCATAAACTTCATCTCTCTCTATTCTTCGAAATAACGATTGTATCGCAAGGCTTGGGTAACGCAGGAAAGCGCGTTCCTATAGCCTAGTAAAGTAGTGTAGTTACTTCTTATAGCCTAGTAAAGTAGTGTAGTTACCAATATTAGTATTGTAACTAGTTACTTTACTTAGTTACCCAAAAAAGTAATTTAGTTACTGTAATTAGTTACTTTGTAACTAGTTACCCCCAACACTGACGGAAGGCCATTACCTTACACTGGAAGAAAAGGGTTCCACCCACTATTTCCTTTTGGAAAGGTTTGGTTAATAGTAATTTACCATTGTATAGAGAAACCTATGCACATAGGGGTTGTTTGAGGAAATTTGACAAGATATGGTCAGGGTCGTTAGCCGATTCTGGTACGGCCGCATAGGGGTTTGGTCTCACCTTTTTTAATCCTGGAAGTAGTTCGGTATTGTGTAGGAGTTGGGAAGCTCTGTTTCTAGAGAATATTAAAAGTATCCTTGTGAGGATTATGCATGGGGGAAGGAAGGAAGGACTTATATATTTTTTTATATTATTATTTTTTTGTTGTTTCTGTTCTTGTAACTGTCATTGCTACCTTTATGTGCATGTGTACGGTATGATTGATGTATGTATAAAATCAATAAACAGATTTGTAAAAAAAAAAAAAAAAAAATTGAATCTGATAATGTGATGCTTATTAACCACTTCCATACAGAACAGTTAGACCCCCTTCCTGCCCAGACCAATTTTCAGCTTTCAGCACTCTCACATTTTGAATGACAATTGCTCAGTCATGCTACACTGTAACCAAACAATATTTTTATAATTTTTTTCACACAAATAGAGCTTTCTTTTGGTATTTGATCACAACTGGGTTTTTTTTTTCGTGATATAAGCAAAAAAAGAGCAAAATTTTTGGAAAAAAAAACTTTTTTTTAATTTCTATTATAAAATTTTGCAAAAAATGTATTTTTCTTCATACATTTGGGCCAGAATTTATACTGCTACATATCTCTGGTAAAATTAACCCAAATTAGTGTATATTATTTAGTCTGTGTGAAAGTTATTGAGTCTAGAAGCTATGGTACCAATTACTGAAAATTGATCACACCAGATGTACTGACGGCCTATCTCCTTTCTTGAGGCCCTGAAATGTCAGGACAGTTCAAATACCCCCCAAATGACCCCTTTATGTAAAGTAGACAGTCCAAGGTATTTAGTAAGAGGCATGGTGAGTTTTTTGAAGTTATAATTTTTTCCCACAATTCTTGGGAAAATTAAGAAAACATTTTTTTTTCTTTTTTTCCCCACAAAGTTGTCAATTTATAAGCCATTGCTAACACATAGCATGCACGCAGCAAAAATGACACCCCAAAATACATTCTGCTACTCTAGGAGCATAAATACACATAAAACTTTCTTACTACCTATCACACTTTTGAAGGCCCTAGAGCACCAATACAATAGAAAAGCCCACAAAATGACCCAATTTTGGAAAGCAAACACTCCAACGTATATTCTATGAGGCATTATGGGTCGTTTGAACATGTAATTTTTTTCCACAAGTTTTTGGAAAATGTGGGAAAAAATGAAAACCTATTTTTTTTACACAAAGTTCTCAATTTATAGGATATTTCTAACACATAGATATTTCAAACACATTTCTATATATAGCAAAAATGACACCCCAAAATACAATCTGCTACTCCTCCCGAGTATGGCGATACCACATGTGTGAGACTTTTACACAGCCTGGCCACATAAAGAGACTCAACATCCAAGAAGCACCTTCAGGCGTTCTAGGAGCATAAATACACATATAACTTTCTGACTACCTATCACACTTTTTAAGGCCCTAGAGCACCAAGACAATGGAAAAGCCCACAAAATGACCCCATTTTGGAAAGCAAACACTCCAACGTATATTCTATTAGGCATTATGGGTCTTTTGAACATGTCATTTTTTTCCACAAGTTTTTGGAAAATGTGGAAAAAAAATTAAAACCTTCTTTTTTTACACAAAGTTGTCAATTTATAGGATATTTCTAACACATAGCATGTAAATAGCAAAAATTACACCCCAAAATACATTCTGCTACTCCTCCTGAGTATGGCAATACCACATGTGTGAGACTTTTACACAGCCTGGCCACATAAAGAGACTCCAAATCCAAGTAGCAACTTCAGGCGTTCTAGGAGCTATTTTTGACATTTGGTATTTACAAGCTACAATCAGTTGTTTTTGCTAGAAAACTACTTAGAACCCCCACACATTATATATATATATATATATATATATATATATATATTTTTTTTTTTTTTAGCAGAGACCCTAGAGAATAAAATGGAGATTATTACAATATTTTTTATCACACCGTATTTGCGCAGCGGTCTTCCAAAGGCAATAATGTTACACCGAGTAAATAGATACATAGTTACATAGTTAGTGAGGTTGAAAAAAGACATCAGTCCATCCAGTTCAACCTATGATGTGTGTGTGTGTTTGCTTTTAACCGTACATTGTGTACCCCTGTATGTTGTGGTCTCCAAGGTGCCCATCTAATAGTTTTTTGAAACTATCAATGCTCCCAGCTGATACGACTGCTTGTGGAAGAGAATTCCACATCCTTACCGCTCTTACAGTGAAGAACCCCTTACGCATTTTAAGGTTAAACCGCCTTTCCTCTAGTTTTAGTGAATGGCCACGTGTCTTATTGTATCTCCTCTCTCTGAATAGTTTGTTCCTTATGCTAGGGTCCTCACCAGTACAGTATTTGTACATTGATATCATATCCCCCCTCAATCGTCTCTTCTCCAGAGAGATTAAGTTCAGTGCTTGTAGTCTTTCCTCATAGCCGATGTCCTCCATTCCCCTAATTATTTTTGTTGCCCTTCTTTGGACTCTTTCCAATTCCAGCACATCCTTCCTGAGGACCGGTGCCCAGAACTGGACAGCATACTCCAAATGTGGCCGGACCAGAGTCTTGTAGAGCGGGAGAATAATCTCTTTATTTCTGGAGTGAATCCCCTTTTTTATACATCCCAGTATTCTGTTGGCTTTGCTTGCAGCGGCTTGGCATTGCATGCCACTGCCAAGCCTGTTGTCTACCAGTACCCCCAAGTCCTTTTCCATCCTAGACTTACCCAACATTTCATGCTTCACAATTGCGCACGCTCATGGAATGGCGACAAACTTTGGTACTTAAAAATCCCCATAGGCGACATTTTAAAAATGTCTACAGGTTGCAATCTTAGAGTTACAGAGGAGATCTAGAGCTCAAATTATTGCTCTTGCTCTAACGATCGTGGCGATACCTCACATGTGTGGTTTTAACACAGTTTACATATGTGGGCGGGGTTTCCGTATGCTTTCGCTTCTGCACGCGAGCTAACGGGGACAGGGCGCTTTAAATGATCATTTTTATTTCTATTATAAGGTAAACATTCCTTGTAATAGAAAGAGGCACGACAGGACCTCTTTTTTGTGAGATCTGGGGTCACAAAGTCCTCAGATTTCACAAGTACACTAAAAGATAGAAGAAAAAAAAAAATAGATAAATAAAATAAAATGAAAAAAAAAAGGGACCTTTAAGGTCTACGTTTGCCGTAGCTCCAGTCCTCCAAGACCATAGAGTCGAGTGAGGGCAAGCTTGCCCTCACTCGACATCCTGTCTGTGAGGATCCGGGACCGGATCCTTTTCGTCGCTGCCGGCCGGTCCGGTAAGTGGGGAAAAGGACCGGGACGCGGCGGGAGGGGGGGGGGGCACCTAATCCGCCATCCCGGAAGGGTGATCCTGAGGCGAATCCGCCGCTGGGACCACCCTTATTGGAAAGCCAACCATCCACCGTTTTAAAAAATACCAGGGTTATGGCAGCTATCTGCTGTCATAACACCGGTATTTAGGTTTAAACGGAGGACGTATATATACATTGGACCGGTTGGCAAGTGGCTAGGGACATAAATCACTCACATAAATTCCTGACAACCTATCACATTGTTGAAGGCCCCTAACACATAGCATAATACATACCAAAATACATTCTGCTGAGCAAAGGATACAGGCAGAGATATTGTCAGCACAGCCAAAGCATTGGTCCAGGTAGTAGGCAGGGATATGGTCAGCAGCAGAAAAAGGATTGTCCATGCAGCAGGCAGGAATACTGTCCATAATTAGTACAGGCAGAGATATGGTCAGTACAGCCCAAGTATTGGTCCAGGCAACAGGCACATTTTCCATAAAAAGTCCTGGGTCAGTGCAGGCAGGGATATGATTAGCACAGCCAAAGTATTGGTCCAGGCAGCAGGCAGGACCATCAAGCTTAGGGCCTCGGTCGGGAAAGAATGGGGACAGGGGTAGAGGCTTCTCCCACCCAAATCGCTTTGAAGCCTCTGGACTCCAGACCCTGTTCCGAGATTACAAACCCAGAGAAAACCGAAAACTGGTTTTCTCATATCAGAACACTATATTCTGAAGCCCCTCACAAAAGTGAGAACCCTGTGTCATTTTGAATCCCACTGCTACAGTAGCAGGGCGAAAGATCAGTCTAAGTGGCAGGCAAAAAACATGGTCGTAACAGGCCGAGGTCAGTGCAGGTAAAAGGCAGAAATAGACGTTAGGCTAAGGCATAATCGATAAACAGTCCAGGGTCAGTTCACTTGAAAGGCAGAAACATGGTGGATAAACAATGCAGACGGCAGGCAGAGGCATAGTCGATATACAGGCCAGGGTCGGTTCACAAGGAAGGCAGTGATATGGTTGGTTGAGGCAGCAGGAAAATATTCAGCACAAAAATTGAAAAAGGGAAAATGGCAGTCTGATTGAAATATGGACTAAAAGTTTAGGGCAGTGTGATAGATTTTGAAGCATTCTCCAATGCATAGGCCAGGTTGGGAGGGACAATCGGTACAATGAAAACTGGTGCCTTTCCTAAATACTCTTTTGCTATACAACCGACACTTTTTTTGGCATCTTCTTCCGGTTTCTGATGGTGGGATATGGAAAGGGAAATGGCGCTCATGAAGTCTGCTGACACAATCCGAACGCATGATTTCTGGGGGGGATCCTTGCTGGTAAATCAGGGCAGTGGCAATATCTTCAATAAACTGGAGGAATGGGATTGGTGTTATTGTGGACTTTTTATAGGTGACATATGCGTGGCCAAATGGAAAAAGTACACTGCAACTTTTTTGTACCAAAAGAGGGTCTTTCGTGTCGGGAGATAGGGCTGCAGCATTTGATCGTTTAAATCCACCCCCCCCCCCCCATGTACTTATTGTACTCGTGGATACAAGTAGGCTTTTGAAAGGGACTTTCAATGGGAACATGTCGTCTTCTAATTTCCACTGAGGTGTCATCGTGGATAGTGGACATGATGTAAACGTCCTTACTATCCCTCCACTTCAAAGCCATTACTTCCTCGTTCCTTAGGTTTGCGGATTCCCCGATTTGTAATGGAGTGGTGACAAGACTCTGCGGGAAGCCCTTCCAGTTTTTTCTTACTATACCGCAGGCCAAGGTTTTCTTCAGGTACAGGTCGCGGAAAAGGGGCAAACTGGTATAATAGTTGTCCATATAAATGTGGTACCCCTTTTGCAACAGTGGGAAGGCTAGGTCCCAAACAATCTTCCCACTTACTCCCATGTACGTTGGGCGCTCAGGGGGCTGGAGCTGGGAGTCTCTGCCTTCGTACACGCGAAAGGCGTACACATATCGCGTTTTGCTTTCGCAGAGCTTGTTTAGTTTTAAGCCGTACCTAGCCCTCTTGCTGGGAATGTACTGCTTAAATGCCAGCCGGCCTGTGAAATGATTCGTCCACAGCGATCTTTTGGTCAGGGACATAAACTTCGGGGAACCGTCTGGAAAAGAAATCAATCAGGGGGCAAATTTTATAGAGTTTATCAAAATTGGGATCATCTCGGGGAGGGCACTGGGAATTATCATTAAAATGCAGGAAGCGCATTATAATTTCATAGCGGGACCTGGACATGACTGATGAATAAATTGTCATATGGTGGATGGGTTTGGTGGACCAATAAGAATGCAGCTCATTTTTTTTTGTAACCCCCATATTGATGGTAAGGCCAAAAAACACTTTGAACTCTTCTACTGTTAGGGGTCGCCATTCAAAAGGACGGGCATGATATGAGGTGGGGTTGTTCTCTATGAACTGTTGGGCAAAAAGATTTGTTTGGTCGACGATGCTTTGAAGGAACTCCATAGGGAAAAATAAATTTAAAAAATCAATTAGAACAAAATTTTGGGTGTTGACCTGCAAACCTGGCTGTGCTGTGAAGGGGGGGATTGTAGTTGACCCAGAGCTAGAAGGCAGCCACAATGGGTTTGCCAAGGCATTCAGAAGCTGCATTTGGGCTCTGCTTCTTTGGGGCTGGTGTGAAATTCCAGTGCTTGTACTGGGCATTCCCTCCTGGGGTCCAGCACCGTTGGCGTTTGCCGATTGGCCATTGGCGCTGTTGGTGTCTGCCTGGTTTTCAGTGGGGCGTCTTTTAGGCCGAACTTCTTCCTCCTCCGATTCAATGCCGGATGTAAAGCCTTCAAAGGGCTCAAATTCTGAACCAGATTCAGAAAGGGTTTCGGCATCGGAAAGTGAGAGCTCCCCGCTGCTTTCATCCGTCAGGGATAATAATTGACAGCCCTCTTCGGCAGTGAAAACCTTTTTGGACTTGGACATGGTAGCTGTATGAAGGGTGACAGGTACTCGGGTACTTTGCTGGGCAGGTGACAGGTACTCTCGTACTGATGAGCAGATGGCAGGTACTCGGGTACTCCGATAGGCAGGTGACAGGTACTCGGGTACCTTGATGGGCAGGTGAGAGGCAGGTGATAGGTACTGATGAGTAGTACTGATACTGTACTGATGGGTACTGATGATCAGTACTGATACTGATAGGTGCTGATGGGTACCGATGAGTAGTGATGGGTACTGATGAGCAGGCGGTAAGTACTCGGGTACTTCAGGCGTACTCTGATGAGCAGGTGGAAGGTACTCGGGTACTCTGATGGGTAGGGGACAGGTACTCGGGTACTCTGATGGGCAGGGGACAGGTACTCGGGTACTCAGATGGGCAGGTGACAGGTACTCAGATGGGCAGGTGACAGGTACTCAGATGGGCAGGTGACAGGTCCTCTTTATTTGGTGGGGGCAATCTGGGCACAGTAATTCCACAATACTCTGGTAATACTCTGGTAACTCACTGTTTGCAGATCTCCTCACACTGGATCGGTGTGTGAGGAGAAGAGCCTGGTAACAGTGAGTTACCCTCATCTTTGTTGACATTTGTGACCGGCTGTGATTAGACACAGCGGTCAAGTGGTAAAAAGCCAATTTCATTGGCTCTTTACCTAGATCGGGGATTGGCTCTGTCCGAGGGACGAGCCTCGCCCTCGATCGCTGCTCTGCGCGCCCCCGGGGGTGTGCATTGCAGAGAGAACGAGCGGCTCGCGCTGGAGCCGCTCATTTGTTTGGCTGTGATTGACACAGCCGATCACGTGGTAAACAGCCAATTTCTATTGGCTGTTTACCTTGATCAGGGATGGGCTATGTCCGAGGGATGAGCCTCATCCCTGATCGCTGCGCTGCACGCCCCCAGGGGCGCGCAGTAGCAGCTAGAATGGGCGGACGTCATATGACGGCCGTCCGGAACGGTAAAGCCATCCTGCCGGTGTCATATTACTATGCGCCGGTATGGATGTGGTTAAGGAGTATGAAATTGCTGTTGTGTATACACCTGTCAATTGGACTAGGTTCTGAATTAAATGAGGAAGGGGTGACCTCTAAGCAGGGTATGCTATCTCCCTTAGTAACAATATAAGGCTCCAGGGGTGTCTCTAGAAACCTCCAGGGAGGTCTGTGTGTTGGAGCCAGATGCTGCCTGGCACAACTATGGTGCCGCTCTGATGGACAAGAGGGTACTTGAACCTGGTGGTGGGAAAATGTTAAAATGGAAATGTTTGAAAATACTCATGATGATAATGGGTTAATGCATTCTGTCAATGCTGACAATGAAAATGGAAAGATTGATGTGTTGAATGAAGCACCGTCTGTTCATGGTGGCGAGGGTGGGGTACTGCAACCTGTTGTGGTTAAAAATATATTACCACAGTCGAGTTTGGACAAAAGGGATTTGTGCAATGTGTCTGTTGCTGAATCACTCTGTCCTATGTCTCCAGCAGTTGGAGTGGTACTGCGTAGTACCTCTAATAAGAGCACAGAAAAAAGGACTGGGACACGTGGGAAACAGACCTGTTAACCTTAATGAAAGAGGCCTCTGTGTGTAACAATGGGGTGGACATCATTTCTGCTTTGCTGAATAGAGGGACTGTGCAGCAACTATTAGTCCAGGGCGCGCCTGCTACTGCAGGCATTAACATTCTCTGGCTAGAAGGCACAAATGAGGATGAACCCGCAGAAGAAGTTTTGCCCACAACCCATAAAGAAGTTAATTGTGTGGTATACCAAACTGATGTTATTCATAGAGAAGACCTTGAACAGATCATTGACACTGAGCCTGAGAGTGTTGTGGTGAATCCTGCACCTGGCTGTGCTCGAGGAGAGCACCAGGTTATTGTTTTGGATGTCCCATGTCTTCAAAGGCTTCAAAGGGCAGACTTCTTAGAGACCTTCAAGAGAGTTCCACAAAGCAGACCGATCATCAATAAACAGAAATTTTCTTTTAAGGCTACTAGTATTCTAACTCCAACTGTTGTATTATTGACTTAGCCCTTGCTGAGACCTCTATGTCTGGCTTGTATAAGCAGATACAATCACCGCGGACAGTCATATAGCCAGGGGCGGACTGAGCGGTCGGGCACTTCGGACGTAGTCCGAGGGCCCGGCCGGGAGGGGGGCCCGCCGCCCAGTTCAGAATTAATTCACACGATGTTGTCTCTGAGAGACAACATTGGGCTATTGGGGCTACGTAAGTAGGAGGAGGAGAGGGACACCGGCAGTCGGCGCTACTTCTGTGGAAGGAGGGGCCCGGCACTGCCTACTTCACTACTGAACCAGATGCAGGGCAGAGAGACAGCCTCAGCTTGAAGACTCCGCCCCCTCTCTTAAAAGCATACATCATCATCACTGTATCTTGAAAAAAACCATCCCGGCTCCTTCCATCTGGGCGATGGCAGAGAGAGGGACAGGAACACCTCCAGTTCAGCAGCACACACACCATGGCCGCTGAACTGGAGAGCATGTCAGATGAGGGGAAGCACGGGGAAGAGCCTGGAGCCGATCTACATGAGGGGGAGGGGCCTGTCGATTAAGGGGGAGGAGCCTGGAGACTAGGTAAAGGAGCCTGGAGCCAGGTGAGGCCAGGGAGAGGGAAGGAGCCGAGTGAGACAAGGGGGAGGAGCCTGAAGATACGAGGGAGGAGCCTGGAGCTAAGTAAGAAGGGGGAGAGGAGCCTGGAGAAGATTGTGACGAGTGAGACCAGGGGGAGGGGTGCAGTGGCACTGGTACCATCACAGATGAAGATTTCTCAATGCCATCTCTGGAAGGTAGGGCTTACAAACTTTTATCTTTATGCTGTCAGAATCTGGCTGTGACTATCATTGTACCAGCCATTCCTTGTGCCATGCCCGCAGTCTCTGACCACCCCTTGTGCCATGCCTGCAGTTTCTGACTGCCCCTCATTCCATGCCCTCAGTTTCTGGCTGCCCCTTGTGCCATGCCCACAGTCTCTGACCACCCCTTGTGCCATGCCCAGTCTCTGACCACCCCTTGTGCCATGTTTGCAGTCTGACCACCCCTTGTGCCATGCTTGCAGTCTGACCACCCCTTGTGTCATGCCCACAGTCTCTGACTACCCCTTGTGCCATGCTTGCAGTCTGGCCACCCCTTGTGCCATGCTTGCAGTCTGACCACCCCTTGTGCCATGCTTGCAGTCTGACCACCCCTTGTGTCATGCCCACAGTCTCTGACCACCCCTTGTGCCATGTTCGCAGTCTCTGACCACCCCTTGTGCCATGCCTGCAGTCTCGGACCGTGACCACTCCTTGTGCCATGCCTGCAGTCTCTGACTGCCCCTCATTCCATGCCCTCAGTTTCTGACTGCCCCTTGTGCCATGCTCTCAGTTTCTGTCTGCCCCTTGTGCCATGCCCGCAGTCTCTTACCGGCCCTTGTGCTATGCCCGCCAGGGAGAGGGAAGGAGCCGAGTGAGACAAGGGGGAGGAGCCTGAAGATACGAGGGAGGAGCCTGGAGCTAAGTAAGAAGGGGGAGAGGAGCCTGGAGAAGATTGTGACGAGTGAGACCAGGGGGAGGGGTGCAGTGGCACTGGTACCATCACAGATGAAGATTTCTCAATGCCATCTCTGGAAGGTAGGGCTTACAAACTTTTATCTTTATGCTGTCAGAATCTGGCTGTGACTATCATTGTACCAGCCATTCCTTGTGCCATGCCCGCAGTCTCTGACCACCCCTTGTGCCATGCCTGCAGTCTCTGACTGCCCCTCATTCCATGCCCTCAGTTTCTGGCTGCCCCTTGTGCCATGCCCACAGTCTCTGACCACCCCTTGTGCCATGCTTGCAGTCTGACCACCCCTTGTGTCATGCCCACAGTCTCTGACCACCCCTTGTGCCATGCTTGCAGTCTGACCACCCCTTGTGCCATGCTTGCAGTCTGACCACCCCTTGTGTCATGCCCACAGTCTCTGACCACCCCTTGTGCCATGTTTGCAGTCTGACCACCCCTTGTGCCATGCTTGCAGTCTGACCACCCCTTGTGTCATGCCCACAGTCTCTGACCACCCCTTGTGCCATGTTCGCAGTCTCTGACCACCCCTTGTGCCATGCCTGCAGTCTCAGACCGTGACCACTCCTTGTGCCATGCCTGCAGTCTCTGACTGCCCCTCATTCCATGCCCTCAGTTTCTGACTGCCCCATGTGCCATGCTCTCAGTTTCTGGCTGCCCCTTGTGCCATGCCCGCAGTCTCTTACCGGCCCTTGTGCTATGCCCGCAGTCTCTGACCGGCCCTTGTGCTATGCCCGCAGTTTCTGACCGGCCCTTGTGCTATGCCCGCAGTTTCTGACCATCCCTTGTGCCATGCCCACAGTCTCTGACCACCCCTTGTGTAATGCCTACAGTCTCGGACTGTCCCTTGTTCCATGCCTGCAGTCTCTGACCATCTCTTGTGCCATGCCCGCAGTTTCTGAAAGCTCCTTGTGCCATGCCTGCAGTCTCTGACCGTCCCATGTGCCATGTCTGCAGTCTCTGATTGTTCCTTGTGCCATGTATGCAGTCACTGACCGTCTCTTGCACCATGTATGAAGTCTCTGATCTTCTCTTGTTCCATGTATGCAGTCTCTGACCATCTCTTGTACCATGTATGCAGTCACTGACCATCTCTTGTGCCATGTATGCAGTCTCTGATTATCTCTTCTGCCATATATGCCGTCTCTGACCATCTCTTTTTGCCATCTATACAGTCACTAACCATCTCTTGTGCCATGTATGCAGTCTCTAACTATCTCTTGTGCCATGTATGCAGTCTCTGACCATCCCTTGTGCCATGTATGCAGTCACTGACCATCCCTTGTGCCATGTATGCAGTCACTGACCATCCCTTGTGCCATGTATTCAATCACTGACCATCCCTTGTGCCATGTATGCAGACACTGACCATCCCTTGTGCCATGTCGACAGTCTCTCACCATCTCTTGTGCCATGTATGCAGTCTCTGACCATCTCTTCTGCATTATATGCAGTCTCTGTGGGCAGTAATGTAAGGGGGAGCTCTATGGAGTCTTGTGTAAAGGTGACTGTGGTGACCAGAGACTCTTTTACATCAGATTTTCCCTTTACACCAGAGTCCACAGCAAAGCCTCTTACATCAAAGTCCTTAGAGTTCTCCTTTACATCAGGGTCCACAATGTTCTCTTTTACGTCAGGGTCCACAGAGTTCCCACTTACACTGTAAAGGAAGACCCTGTGTTGGGTTTTATTACCCTGACCTTCATATAAATGGAGAAATATGTTTTTGGCCTTTTGTCATACCTAAAACACATTGCTAATCACACTAGTAACATGTGCAATTAACACAATATATAGCCTAAATATTGATATTTGCACTGTTTTGCACTGAAATTAGCCATTTTATGTAATTTTTTGAGTTGTCTGTTAAAAAATTGGCTCTGTTAGTAAATTTTGGACACCCTCTCAGTAAATTTCACTCAGGGGGGTTGGCAGCACTGCACCCCATTATAGTGCCCCCTCCCTCAAATATGTATCCTGAGAGCTGCTTGCCCATCTCCGGCGTCTGGGCCTGGCATAGCAGGTGCCGCCAGATAGAGGGGAGAGAGAAAAGCAGACACACATCCGCTCTCCTCCCCTTCTTCTGGAGGAGGGATGTGGGTGTGACTGGAGGCGGGACATGGGTGTGGCTGGAGGCAGGGCAAGGGCGTGGCTGGAGGCGGAACATAGGTGGGGCCTGGAAGAGGGCCCTTGATTTATTTTGCCCGGGGGCCCTGAGCGTTCTCAGTCCGCCCCTGCATATAGCTAAACTCAAACACATTTTTCTCATCAGTGTGGATCTTCTTTGAAGCAGTTGGTATAGCAGACAACAAGATGTGGCAGATGAATGAAAGGTCAAAACATGGTATTGTGTTCCGGAATGTGTGGCCTAGACAATATGGGAGGGGCACAGAAAGGAACACAGAAAAAGATGGTGCAATAACCAAAGTAACCACAAGGTGGCAGCATAATAACCGACTATACAGACGTCAAACAAACAATGATTTAGAAAATGTAACTATATACATTATTCTTAATAAGGATTTACCTTGTATGGTGATGGGAGCCACAAATCCCAGTGGATCGCATAGACTGTTCACCACTGAAAGAACATCACGTTTGGTAAATGGTTTGTCTGCAGAGCAGACTTGAAAGCTTAGGGTGTCTTTTAATAAGTCCCTCTGTAAGCCCAGACTTCTCTGAACAGGAGGCGCAATCGCAGTAACCAGGTGCCTTAGGTGGGGATGGTGATATGCAGCTTCTGGGTTAGGAATTTCTTCCCGGTTGTCTGGTATTTGGTCACACTCAACTAATGTTGTCAAGGGTTAGCCCTTCTTTGCCTGATATGGGAGACTACTAACCCTTCTGCCGGAGGTTTATACATGACCAGAACAGGTGTTGCATCTGCTCATCTATTATGGCATACAGTACATCCTGGTAGCTTTCTCAGGTTGATCCTTTGGATATATTTTGACTAGACATACCTTGGCACATCATTTGTGGCTTAATCCTTCTACACAGACTTCAGTGCATGAGGAAGAAACATTTGTTGTGGCTGGAGCTTCGCTTTGTTGCTTCCCACCATGATTTGAAGCAGGGTCCATTGTAGATGGCTGCTGTGGATTGTCTGGAAGTGGAGCAGGATGCATAGCTGTAACATGCATTCTGTGCAGTTGATGACAACTTTACAATTTTTAGCAAAATTGTCATAGGAAGCACAGCACCTATAGCATATTCCAAGTTTCGCAAGAATCTCCCTGCGTTCTTGGACAGTCTTTGCCCTAAGCTTGCGACATTTGTTAAGGGGGGTCAGGTTTTTTTGTGAATAGGGCATTACATAGTTACATAGTAGGTGAGGTTGAATAAAGACAAAAATCCATCCAGTTCAACCTGTGTAGGTGTGTGTTGCTGTAATCATCTCACATAGCCCTGAATGTTCTCATCCTTGAGATGTACGTCTAAGAGTATTTTGAAAGCCACCATACTACCCGCAGAAACCACCTCTTGTGGTAGAGAATAGGGATGATCAAACTTTTCAAAAGTTCGGTTCGGCCAGAACATCCGAACTTCCCGAAATTTCGGCCCGGATTTCAGAACCCCATTGAAATCAATGGGACCCGAACTTCGGTAATCAAAAAACACCAATAAATGCCCCTAATAAGAGCCTAGGGTTCTGGGTCATGCCCCAGGGACTATTAATCACACAAAAAAGTTCTTAAAAATTGTTATTTTTGATAGAGAGCCAATTATTGAAAAAATTAAAAAAAAAAAAAAATTCTTTGGATTTAGTATCTGGGGGGTCTAAAAAGTGTACCTGTGAAGTTTCAGCTCTGTAGCATGTCCAGAACCAGAAGAAAAAGATCGTTTGTATTATGTCACTTATAGAACAGGGATATGGCTTCACTATTTTCACACCTATATACAGTCAGGTCCATAAATAATGGGACATCGACACAATTCTAATCTTTTTGGCTCTATACTCCACCACAATAAATTTGAAATGAAACAAACTAGATGTGCTTTAACTGCAGACTTTCAGCTTTAATTTGAGGGTATTTACATCCAAATCAGGTGAAAGGTGTAGGAATTACAACAGTTTGTATATGTGCCTCCCACTTTTTAAGGGACCAAAAGTAATGGGACAATTGGCTGCTCAGCTGTTCCATGGCCAGGTGTGTGTTATTCCCTCATTATCCCATTTACAAGGAGCAGATAAAAGGTCCAGAGTTAATTTCAAGTGTGCTATTTGCATTTGGAATCTGTTGCTGTCAACTCTCAATATGAGATCCAAAGTGAATCTTTGGATCTTATCAGTGAAGCAAGCCATCATTCAGCTGAAAAAATAAAACAAACCCATCAGAGAGGTAGCAAAAACATTAGGTGTGGCCAAATAAACTGTTTGAAACATCCTTAAAAAGAAAGAACGCACCGGTGAGCTCAGCAACACCAAAAGACCCGGAAGACCACGGAAAACAACTGTGGTGGATGACTAAGAATTCTTTCCCTGGTGAAGAAAACACCCTTCACAACAGTTGGCCAGATCAAGAACACTCTCCAGGAGGTAGGTGTATGTGTTTTTCAAAGTCAACAATCAAGAGAAGACTTCACCAGAGTGAATACAGTGGGTTCACCACAAGATGTAAACCATTGGTGAGCCTCAAAAACAGGAAGGCCAGATTAGAGTTTGCCAAACAACATCTAAAAAAGCCTTCACAGTTCTGGAACAACATCCTATGGACAGATGAGACCAAGATCAACTTGTATCAGAGTGATGGGAAGAGTATGGAGAAGGAAAGGAACTGCTCATGATCCAAAGCATACCACCTCATCAGTGAAGCATTGTGGCGGTAGTGTCATGGCGTGGGCATGTATGGCTGCCAATGGAACTGCTTCTCTTGTATTTATTGATGATGTGACTGCTGACAAAAGCAGCAGGATGAATTCTGAAGTGTTTCGGGCAATATTATCTGCTCATATTCAGCCAAATGCTTGAGAAATCATTGGCGGCGCTTCACAGTGCAGATGGACAATGACCCAAAGCATACTGCAAAAGCAACCAAAGAGTTTTTTAAGGGAAAGAAGTGGAATGTTATGCAATGGCCAAGTCAATCACCTGACTTGAATCCAATTGAGCATGCATTTCACTTGCTGAAGACAAAACTGAAGGGAAAATGTCCCAAGAACAAGCAGGAACTGAAGACAGTTGAGGAAGAGGCCTGGCAGAGCATCACCAGGGATGAAACCCAGCGTCTGATGATGTCTATGCATTCCAGACTTCAGGCTGTAATTGACTGCAAAGGATTTGCAACCCAGTATTAAAAAATTAAAGTTTGAATTATTATTGTTAATCTGTCCCATTACTTTTGGTCCCTTAAAAAGTGGGAGGCACATATACAAACTGTTGTAATTCCTACCCTGTTCACCTGATAAGGATGTAAATTCCCTAAAATTAAAGCTGAAAGTCTGCAGTTAAAGCACATCTTGTTTGTTTCATTTCAAATCCATTGTGGTGGTGTATAGAGCCAAAAAGATTAGAATTGTGTTGATGTTCCATTATTTATGGACCTGACTGTATGTGTAAGTGTAAAATACATATAAGTGTGTGTGTATATATACCACTATACACAAGTTCAGATGTTTTGCCTGCCTCCAAAACCCCCCAAAAAATGCCTGCAACAACACACCTGGGCGTTTTTTTTTTTTTTGGCGCTAGCGTTTTTTTGGGCATTTTTTTGGGCGTCTTTGGAAGCAGGCAAAACATCTGAACTTGTGTATACAGGTATATATACACACATACTTATATGTATATATACACCTAGACATATATAGGTGTGATAGTAGCAGAAATATATGCTTGCGCTACTTAAATAATTAACACTAATATGGCTCCGCTCCTATAACACCTATATATGTGTAAGTATAAAAATACATACAAGTATGTGTGTATATATACCACTATACACAAGTTCAGATGTTTTGCCTGCCTCCAGAAACCCCAAAAAAATGCCCGCAACAACACACCTGGGCATTTTTTTGGCGCTAGCGTTCTTTTGGGCATTTTTTTGGGTTCTTTGGAGGCAGGCAAAACATCTGAACTTCTGTAAAGGGGTATATATATACACACACACTTATATTTATTTTACTCTTACACATATATAGGTGTTATAGGAGCGGAGCCATATTGGTGTTAATTATTTAATTAGCGCAAGTATAGTGTTCTGCTCCTTTCACACGTATATGTGCAGGTGTATATATACATACATGGGTGTGTATATATACCCCCTATACACATGTTCAGATGTCATGCCTGACTCCAAACATGTCCTCAAAAAATCCCTATAAACGCCTGCAGCCAAAAAGCAAGCTGACCGGCGAGAAGCCATATCAGTGCTCTGAATGTGACATAAGAGAAACAATGTTTTCTCTATATCGGTCACCCTGATATGGAAGGGTTTGGTCACCCTGCCATAGCAGTCGGAGTCAGTTCACCCTACACTACATTACGGTCACCCTGGCACTTAACACTTTCCCTACAGAAACTAATTTTTCGCATCTAACTAAAGTGTAAAAGAGCACTCTAACTACACTAGATATCCCTTTCCTCACACTAATAAATGCTAAATGACACTTTTGAAGCAAATTTAACAGAACTGCTTCCACTCTCTTCCATGTCCTGTATTACAATGCTAGGATTTTGCCGGGGCTATCTTATATACTGGGGGGGCGTATTCACTAATGATTGGCCTAGGGACCCCCTAGTCACTCCAATCACATTCCTAGCATTCTCCTGCCTCCTCAATTGGCTTTTACTAATGGTTCTGGTCCAATCACGGGCTTTTAAAGCCCACTTCCTGACCCATTGCATTTTGGTCGGTTCTGGTTGCCGAATTCTGAACTTTTTCAGCAATAAGTTCTAAATTCGGCTGAACCTCGAACAGCCAATGTTCGGGTCGAACCGATGGTTGACCCGAACCGTTTGATCATCCCTAGTAGAGAATTCCACAATTTAGTAGCCCTAACAGTAAAGAACCCCCACATTGCCTGAGGTTAAAACGCTTCTCCTCTAATCGCATTGTATGTCCTCGAGTCCTCATGCAATCCCTTCGACTGAACAGCTTTTTTTCTAAGCTGAGATCCCCATTGAGATATTTAAAAATTGCTATCATGTCCCCCCTCAGGCGTCTCTTCTCCAGCGAGAATAAATCAAGCAATTGCAGACGCTCTTCATAATTAAGATCCTCCAATCCCCTAATTAGTTTAGTTGCCCTTCTCTGGACTCTCTCCAGCTCCAACACATCCCTCCTGAGGACTGGCGATCAGAACTGGACAGAATACTCCAGGCGTACTTGAAGCAGGTATGATTAGCATTATGAAGCATTATGATTAGGATCCTTGACTCTGCTGATCAGGAGAGGATATGGGAGGTGAGAGGTCTTTCTTTTTACCAGATACTGTTTTTTATATAGGTCTCTGTGTTTAGCTGCTTTGTTATCATACATTGACGACAATGAAGCAGACAAGCTAGATTCGCTGAAACTGGGATAATTTCTCGTCCAGTCTTGTTTACTGATGAACCTGCAAAAATATGAGAATGGAGGAAAAGATACAATATCTTTTTATATCTTCAGCCTTGTTGTGCCCACTTCTCTTGAAAGTTGTATGGCAGTTTAGACACCACTTGATTTAGACACCACTAGAAAGCTTAGCCCATGTAGACGAGGGTCTTGAAGCTTGCAATGATCTTTGTTTCCTATTTTTGGAAAGTTTTGCAGTCTCTTGCATAGAGCGCTTTCTATGGCTTCAGAGCTACCATAGGTTTGCTCAAGTCTTGCCTATGCAGGAGCAAGACCTGCATCTGGGTAGCCAACATTTACTGCTCTCAGGATTTTAACACAATCTGCAGATTCTGGCCCCAGCCACTTTATAAGCAAATCAAGTTCCTCATTGGCAGTAAGGTTGAGATCAACAATAGCAGCTTTGAAGGTTGATCTCCAAGCTTTATTTCTCTGGACAGTCTTCAAACTTTGAGAGGCGAATGTTAATGAGCTTTTGGCGAATCATGTATCTGGTGAAGTCAGACAGGTTTAATCTCCCACTCTTAGGTGTCAAAGTAACTTATGGGATCCCTTATGGGATCTCCTCTCCTTGCACGCTGTACCAATCGCTATGTACAGCGTGCGAGGAGAGGAAAGAAATGAACCGGACATGCGCCGGTTTGTTGTGAAGTGATCGCTCCGTCATTGGACGGAGCGATCACGTGGTAAAGGACCGCTCTCATTGGCCCTTTACCACGATCCGTGTAGCGTCGGGTCCCCGGGACCCGGCGAGCACGGACACTCCCATGTGCGCGCCCCAGGGGGCGCGCGATTCTGGGAGGACGTCCATGTACGCCCTCCCAGAACTAGATGACCGCGCTGTAGCCGTCTTTTGGCTATGGCCCGGTCGGCAAGTGGTTAAACACTTAAGCCCCGGAAGATTTTACCCCCTTCCTGACCAGGGCCTATTTTGCGATTCGGCACTGCGTGACTTTAACTGACAATTGCGTGGTCGTGCGACGCTGTACCTAAATGAATTTGACGTCCTTTTTTTCCCACAAACAGAGCTTTGATCACCTGTGCGATTTTTTGATCATGCGCTATAAACAAAAAAAGAACGTAAATTTTGCAAAAATAACAATATTTTTCACATTTTTTTTATATGAAATTCCCCCCAAAAAATGTAAAAATCAAAATTTTTTAACATTTTAGGCCAATTTGTTTTATGCTACATATGTTTGGTAAAAAAAAATGTCAAAAAGCGTATTTTCATTGGTTTGCGCAAAAGTTATTGCGTTTACTAACTAAGGGAAAGATTTTTGTCATTTTTTTTTTAAACTAGTAATGGCGGCGATCTGCAATATTTTTTTGCGGGACTTCGACATTGCGGCGGACAGATCGGACCCTTGACTGACATTTTTGACACTTTTGGGGTTACCAGTGACATTACTACAGTAATCAGTGCTATACATATGCACTGTTACTGTAAAAATGACAGTGGCAGGGAAGGAGTTAACTTTATTTGAGAAGGAGGGGTTAAGTGTGTCCCTAGGGGCATGCTTTTAACTGTGATTGGATGTGGCTTGAGGTGTAAGAACAGAGATCAACGGCCCTACATAGCAGAACCGTATGATCTCAATTCTTACACAGGGGAGAATGACAGGCGGCTTTGTTTACATTAGCCACCTGCCTTTCTCCCACTGTAACGGAAAATCGCGAGTGCCCGGCGGACATCGGGTCTGCCGGGCACATGCGAGGGGGGGGGGGGTCCGTGAGCGAGCGGGAGCGCGCCTCCAGTGGCGCTCGCTCGCTCCCTAGAGCCTCACAGGCTAGCGACGCAGTACTACGTCGCTTTGCCTGTGAGGGTCTGACTGCCGACGTAAATAGTCGTTAGACAGTCGGCAAGTGGTTAAGCTGGTCTCATGTGACAGAATTTAATGCTGACACTTTTAACTTCTCAATATATGTAACTTTCTTTGCCTCCTGGGAGTTATTGAGGGTGAAGGGTCGGACATGGCTACCAAATTATTCCTCCAACTCCTTTTCTTCTATGAATAGAAATTAAAGCTAGGAGGATCCATAGGGAATCCTTAACTTTGGAAATGTATAAAATTGATTCATGCGGAAGTTCAGCTTTGTAGAATGACATATGAGGCCCGTGGGTCTTCCAAACATTTTTGGAAAGTATGGTTCCGATAGATTGACTCTACAGAAACTCTGGTGGATGACCTAGATCAGTGGTTCTCAACCAGGGTTCCGTGGAACCCTAGGGTTCCTCCAGAGGCTGCTAGGGGTTCCTTGAGCAATTTCTGCCTCTCAGATAAGTTCCCCTGACACCATTGATCTTTTTAGCTATCTGGGAGAAGGTAATTCTTCCCAATGTCCACAAGTGTAAGGAGCATTCATCCCACTGACCATAACACTAATGTATCATGAGTTGTAAATACAGACATTTTTAGAAGGGGTTCCCTGAGACCTGAACATTTTTTTCAAGGGTTCCTGTGTGTTGAAAAGGTTGAGAAAGGCTGACATAGATGATTAGGTGAACAAGGGGCAAAGACATGGTGGGAGGCTGAAGCTTTGAACTGGGAGCGGGACTTGGGATCTTGCACATTCTAAAGGACTGTTGTCGTTTTCTTTATGTGCTGATTTGTTAACTCTGTTTTTTTATTCAGGATCATCATACCCAGAATGCAAGTGTTTTTTTAGGAGGAAAAAAAAAAAACAATTGCTAGACTAGATGGGTGTTTCATGGTCCATGCCTGTCATTCAGGGTATAGATGCTGAGTATTGATGTTCTGTATGCTGTGATTTGTTTTTTGTGGATATGTTATCTTTCTGTACTTTTTTTTTTTTCTATGGTCCGGCTCTGTGATGCCTATGTTGTTATTTGTAATTTCTTGTTGTCTAGTGTCAATAAAAATGTATTGCATATAAAAAAAACAAAGAGTCCTTTAAGAAAGCTGTGTATTTTGCAGACAGCCGCTGGTAGCAGTCGTACACTGCAGACAGGCGAACTATAGGGTCTCTTAATTCAGCCAGTTCATCATTAAAGCACAGCAATACTGACATGCAGTATGTTGTTCTCTTCCATGGATTACATAGTTACATAGTTAGTGAGGCTGAAAAAAGACACAAGTCCATCCAGTTCAACCTATGTGTGTGTGTTTGCTTTTAACCGTACATTGTATACCCCTGTATGTTGTGGTCTTTAAGGTGTCCATCCAATAGTTTTTTGAAACTATCAATGCTCCCCGCTGATACGACTGCTTGCGGAAGAGAATTCCACATCCTTACCGCTCTTACAGTGAAGAACCCCTTACGCACTTTAAGGTTAAACCGCCTTTCCTCTAGTTTTAGTGAGTGGCCACGTGTCTTATTGTATTCCCTTACTCTAAATAGTTTGTTCCTTATGCTAGGGTCGCCAGTACAGTATTTGTACATTGATATCATATCCCCCCTCAAGCGTCTCTTCTCCAGAGAGAACAAGTTCAGTGCTTGTAGTCTTTCCTCATAGCTGATGTCCTCCATTCCCCTAATTATTTTTGTTGCCCTTCTCTGGACTTTCTCCAGTTCCAGCATATCCTTCCTGAGTACCGGTGCCCAGAACTGGACAGCATACTCCAGATGTGGCCGGACCAGAGTCTTGTAGAGTGGAAGAATAATCTCTTTATTTCTGGAGTGAATCCCCTTTTTTATACAACCCAGTATTCTGTTGGCTTTGCTTGCAGCGGCTTGGCATTGCATGCCACTTCCAAGCCTGTTGTCTACCAGTACCCCCAGGTCCCTTTCCATCCTAGACTCACCCAGAGGTTCCCCCCCTAGTGAGTAGCTTGCTTTCTGGTTTCTGGCCCCCAAGTGCATTACTTTACATTTTTCTACATTAAATCTCATCTGCCATGTAGTTGCCCACCCCGTTATTTTGTTCAGGTCTGCTTGCAAGATTTCCACATCCTGCATAGAAGATATTGGCATGCCTAATTTAGTATCATCTGCAAATACTGAGATTGTACTCGATATCCCCTCCTCTAGATCATTTATGAATAAATTAAACAGGATTGGTCCCAGGACAGAACCCTGGGGGACCCCACTTTCAACACACCCGCCCAATCCGAGTACTCCCCATTAATCACCACCCTCTGTACTCTCCCCTGGAGCCAGTTCTCTATCCAGGTACTCACCTTATGGTCCATACCTACCTTCCTTAGTTTGTACAGTAAGCGTTTGTGGGGAACGGTGTCAAAGGCCTTTGCAAAGTCCAGATACACCACATCCACAGGCTTACCTTTATCTAAGTGGCAGCTCACTTCATCGTAGAAGGTTAATAGATTGGTTTGGCATGAACGATTTTTCATGAATCCATGCTGATTACTACTTATAATACCGTTTTCATTACTAAAGTCTTGTATGTGGTCCCTTATCATCCCCTCCAAAATTTTGCAGACTACAGATGTTAGGCTGACCGGCCTATAGTTACCCGGGATATATCTCGGCCCCTTTTTAAATATTGGTACCACGTTGGCTTTTTTCCAATCAGCTGGCACCATACCTGTCCGTAAACTATCCTTAAAGATCAAGAATAATGGTCTGGCAATCACCTGACTGAGCTCATTTAGAACCCTTGGGTGCAAGCCATCCGGTCCCGGGGATTTATTTATGTTAAGTTTCTCTAGTTTAGCTCTAAGTCTATCCTCTGTTAGCCATGGCGGCACTTCCTGAGGTGTATTATTTAGTTCGGCCTTACAAGCGGGGTTCGTGTAGCCCCCCGATTCCTTTGTGAAGACTGAAGAAAATAAATTATTTAACACTTCCGCCTTTTCTCTGTCCTCAGTGGCCATTTTTCCTTTATCATCTTTTATGGGGCCAATGTGTTCTGGCCTCGCTTTCTTACTGTTTATATACTTAAAGAATTTCTTGGGGTTCTTTTTACTCTCCTCCGCTATATGTCTCTCGTGTTCTATTTTAGCCGCCCTGATTTCATCTTTACATTTCTTATTACACTCTTTGTAATGCTTAAATGCTGCCAATGACCCCTCAGTCTTGTATTTTTTGAAGGCCTTTTCTTTAGCTCTAATATACATTTTTATGTTGGAGTTTAGCCACCCAGGGTTTAGTTTTGCTCTTTTAAATTTATTTCCCTGTGGAATGCACTGGCCCACCCCCTTGTTAAGTATGCTCTTGAAGCACTCCCATTTTTCCTCCGTGTTCTTTGTTCCCAGGGTTCTATCCCAATTGATATTTTCTAGCAGCGAGCGCAGTTTAGGGAAATTGGCTCTTTTGAAATTCAGTGTCCTTATATTACCCTTGTGTTTCCTATTACTGTAATTAATACTGAAACCAATTGACCTATGGTCACTGTTCCCTAAGTTGTCCCGTATTTCTATGTCCGTGAGCAGGTCTGTATTGTTGGTAATCAGTAGGTCAAGTACCGCATTGTTTCTTGTCGGTGCATTCACCATCTGACCCATGAAATTGTCCTGCAAAACATTTAGGAACTGCCGAGCCTTGGCTGAATGCGCGGTTCCTTCTGCCCAGTCTATATCAGGATAATTAAAGTCCCCCATTATAATGACATTTCCCATCCTTGCTGCCAATCCTATCTGTAACATGAGGTCCACCTCACCCTCCTCCCTCTGGTTTGGGGGCCTATAGCATACGCCCAATATTACCTTCCCCACCGTGCCTTTCCTTTGAAGCTCTACCCATAGGGATTCTGCCTCGTCCATAGCTCCATTATTAATATCATCCCTCATATTTACCTGTATACTGTTCTTAATATACAAACATACCCCTCCCCCTTTTTTACCCTCTCTATCTCTGCGATAAAGGGAATACCCCTGAATGGTCGCCATCCAGTCATGAGAGCTGTCAAACCAAGTCTCAGTTATCCCCACAAAATCTAAGTCCTCCTCAAACATCAGCAGCTCCAGCTCTCCCATCTTGTTGGCCAGGCTTCTGGCATTGGTATATAAGCCTCGTAATTTTGATGTTTTTAGGCTGCTCTCTTGATTTTTCCCCGTACCCACCCTGGGTATAGGGGCTCCGAACACCCTACCGCTAATGCCCCCATTTCTGCCCTCTGAAACTTGCTTTCCACTGGCTAATTCTACATCTGTACCCTCCCCCCCATTCCCTAGTTTAAAAGCCCCTCTAACTTTTTGGCCATCCTCTCACCCAGTACGGCTGCACCCACCCCATTTAGGTGCAATCCGTCCCTACCAAAGAGCCGGTGACCGACTGAGAAGTCGGCCCAGTTCTCCAGGAACCCGAAACCCTCCTTACTACACCAGCTCCTCAGCCACTCGTTAACTTCCCTAATCTCCCGCTGCCTCTCTGGTGTGGCTCGAGGTACCGGTAGTATTTCGGAAAATACTACCTTGGAGGTCCTAGTCCTCAACTTAGCGCCTAAGTCCCTGAAATCGTTTAGGACTCTCCGTCTTCCTCTGCCTATGTCATTGGTACCCACGTGTACCATGACAGCTGGGTCTTCCCCAGCCCCACCCAATAATCTGTTCACCCGATCCGCGATGTGCCGAACCCGAGCGCCCGGCAAACAACAGACTGTTCGGCGCACACGGTCTTTGTCACAGATTACACTGTCTGCCCTTCTAATAATTGAGTCCCCTACCACCAGCACCTGTCTTTCCTTTCCCTTTCTCCCGGCCTCACTGGAGGAGTTAGTCCCCTGGCAGCTAGGGGCGTCGCTCTGCTCCAGCAATGCTGGTCCCTGACTGGTTTCCCCAACATCACACAACGGGGCGTATCTATTGGGGTGCTCCAGCCCAGGATCAGCCTCCTTGACTTGTCCCCTTCTACCCCTCCTAACTGTCACCCCTCTGCTCTGCTCTGATGCCTGCACCTCCGATACTCCGCCCACCTCTGTGCAGGCCCCTGTCTGCACCTGATTGGTACAATCCTGGCTCTCCTCCGGTATGGACATTCGTCTCAGTGTTGCCAGCTGCTTCCCTAGATTCAGGACCTGAGCTTCCAGGGAAGCAACGTGCTCACATTTTGCGCATTTGTATTCGCCCTTGATCGCATGACCGAGGAACGCATACATATCACAAGATGTACACCGAGTCGCATCCCCACACCCGCCGGGCATTGTACCTACTATCTAATCTAATGGGGATTCAGCGATTTAAGTCTATCCTATGTGGCTATTTCCTGGCTTCCTAACGCTACCTTCTCACCCTCTGGTATTCCGCTCCACTCACTTGACACCGGTCAGTCACCCAACACTCACAATCTCACAGCCCGGTCAGACGCACAACGCTGAGTCGCACAGCCCGGTCAGACGCACAACACTAAGTCGCACAGCCCGGTCAGACGCACAACACTAAGTCGCACAGCCCGGTCAGACGCACAACACTAAGTCGCACAGCGCGGTCAGACGCACAACATTCAGTCGCACAGCCCGGTCAGACGCACCACACAGAGTCGCACAGCCCGGTCAGACGCACCACACAGAGTCGCACAGCCCGGTCAGACACACAACACAGAGTCGCACAGCCCGGTCAGACGCACAACACAGAGTCGCACAGCCCGGTCAGACGCACAACACCGAGTCGCACAGCCCGGTCAGACGCACAACACCGAGTCGCACAGCCCGGTCAGACGCACAACACTAAGTCGCACAGCCCGGTCAGACGCACAACACTCAGTCGCACAGCCCGGTCAGACGCACAACACTCAGTCGCACAGCCCGGTCAGAAGCACAACACCGAGTCGCACAGCCCGGTCAGACGCACAACACCGAGTCGCACAGGCCGGTCAGACGCACAACACCGAGTCGCACAGCCCGGTCAGACGCACAACACCGAGTCGCACAGCCCGGTCAGACGCACAACACTCAGTCGCACAGCCCGGTCAGACTCACAACACTGAGTCGCACAGCCCGGTCAGACGCACAACACTGAGTCGCACAGCCCGGTCAGACGCACAACACTGAGTCGCACAGCCCGGTCAGACGCACAACACTGAGTCGCACAGCCCGGTCAGACGCACAACACTGAGTCGCACAGCCCGGTCAGACGCAAAACGCTCAGTCGCACAGCCCGGTCAGACGCACAACGCTCAGTCGCACAGCCCGGTCAGACACACAATGCTCAGTCGCACAGCCCGGTCAGACGCAAAACACTAAGTCGCACAGCCCGGTCAGACGCACAACACTGAGTCGCACATCGCACAACACTGAGTCGACAACATGGATCTGACAGATTGCTGGAGAACTCATCAGTAGAGGTTTTATAGTTCTAAGTTTGTGTTGAAATGATCGTGCGTTTGGGTGCTCTGCAATATCTGCAGAATCTGTTCCTTGTACATCTGTGTGGTCAGAGGCGTTATGTGTTAATTTAGTGATAAAAAGAGAGCTCAGAACCTTGTCTAGACATTTTTTAAAGTTTTGCAAACAATGGGTACTGTTGCTTTTTAACCACCTTAGCGGTAATCCCGAGCGTGACTCGGGGTTGATTTTTCATTGCAGGATCGGTAACCCCGAGTCACGCTCGGGGTGGATTGCAGAGAGCGCAGCGGAGCTTCTCTTACCTTATCCTGGCGATCCAGCGATGATCTCTCATTGCTGCGACCGCCAGCCGAGAGTCCCGCCGCTCCTCCGTCCCTCCGTCGGTACGATCACTTCCTAGTTCCGTTCCCTGCAGCAGCAATGCTGCATGGGAGCGGAACTAGGGAGGGAAATTCAAAAAAAAAAAAAAAAAGTTGCACAAAACACAAAACACACTTTATATTATATATATATATATATATATATAATATGCACACACACACATATATATATATAAAATGATATTATTGATTCAATTATAATTCATGCGTTATATATTATATATATATGTGTTTATATATATATATATATATATATATATATACACACACACACACACATATATCTATATATAATATATAATGCATGAATTATAATCTAATCAATAATATAATTTTATTATATATATTATATATTAAATAATAAAATAATATTATTGATTCGATTATAATTCATGCGTTTGTGTTTCAAATTTATTACATCTGGGATGTCTACTAGAGTCTTGTTTTGGTCAGGTTTAAGTCAGTAATTACTAAGAATTGTAGGCCTATAATACATAACGCCAAATTTCCATGAAAAGAATTGTACCGCCTTTGGTATGTAATTCCAGACATAATCATACCGCCAGGGAGGTTAAGAAGACGAACAGCAGCTTAGACAGATGAGATAACACAGTCCAATGCATAAAAACAGTTTTTATCCCCTCACAGGTAAAGTGCAGAAAGCTTGTGCGACCATGTGCTTTCACAAGATGGCAGATGGCACTGAGCTTGATTGCAGATTGAACACACGCTACACACCAGTCTGTAAGAATTCTACCACGTTTTGACTATTCTGACTGCGACTGTTGTAATTGTGACTTATACCTTGCTGAGACCTCTATATCTGGCCTGTATAAGCAGATACAATCGCCATGGACACTATTTATGAGATACCTGAACACAAACACATTTTCTCATCAGCGTGGATCTTTATTGAAGCAGTTGGTATAGCAGACAACAAGATGTGGTAGGTGAATAAAAAGACGATATTTGCAGGTCAGAAAATAGTAATGTGCTCCCCAATAAGAGAAAATAGCATGTGAGGTCTAGACATAGTTACATAGTTAGGGAGGTTGAAAAAAGACATCCGTCCATCCAGTTCAACCTATGATGTGTGTTTGCTGTTAACCGTACATTGTATACCCCTGTATGTTGTGGTCTTTAAGGTGCCCATCTAATAGTTTTTTTGAAACTATCCATGCTCCCTGCTGATAAGACTGCTTGTGGAAGAGAATTCCACATCCTTACCGCTCTTACAGTGAAGAACCCCTTATACACTTTAAGGTTAAACCGCTTTTCCTCTAGTTTTAGTGAGTGGCCACGTGTCTTATTGTATCTCCTTTCTCTGAATAGTTTGTTCCTTATGCTAGGGTCGCCAGTACAGTATTTGTACATTGATATCATATGCCCCCTCAATTGTCTCTTCTCCAGAGAGAATAAGTTCAGTGCTTGTAGTCTTTCCTCATAGCTGATGTCCTCCATTCCCCTAATTATTTTTGTTGCCCTTCTCTGGACTCTTTCCAGTTCCAGCACATCCTTCCTGAGGACCGTTGCCCAGAACTGGACAGCATACTCCAGATGTGGCCGGACCAGAGTCTTGTAGAGCGGGAGAATAATCTCTTTATTTCTGGAGTGAATCCCCTGTTGGCTTTGCTTGCAGCGGCTTGGCATTGCATGCCACTGCCAAGCCTGTTGTCTACCAGTACCCCCAGGTCCTTTTCCATCCTAGACTCACCCAGAGGTTCCCCCCCTAGTGAGTAGCTTGCTTTCTGGTTTCTGGCCCCCAAGAGCATTACTTTACATTTTTCAACATTGAACCTCATCTGCCATGTAGTTGCCCACCCCATTATTTTGTTCAGGTCCACTTGTAAGGTTTCCACATCCTGCATAGAAGATATTGGCATGCCTAATTTAGTATCATCTGCAAATACTGAGATTGTACTAGATATCCCCTCCTCTAGATCATTAATGAATAAATTAAACAGGATTGGTCCCAGAACAGAACCCTGGGGGACCCCACTTTCCACACCCGCCCAATCCGAGTACTCCCCATTAATCACCACCCTCTGGACTCTCCCCTGGAGCCAGTGCTCTATCCAGGTACTCACCTTATGGTCCATACCTACCTTCCTTAGTTTGTACAGTAAACGTTTGTGGGGAACGGTGTTAAAGGTCTTTGCATAGTCCAGATACACCACATCCACAGGCTTACCTTTATCTAGGTGGCAGCTCACTTCATCGTAGAAGGTTAATAGATTGGTTTGGCAAGAACGATTTTTCATGAATTCATGCTGATTACTACTAATAATACCATTTTCATTACTAAAGTCTTGTATGTGGTCCCTTAACATCCCCTCCAAAATCTTGCAGACTACAGATGTTAGGCTGACCGGCCTATAGTTACCCGGGATATATCTCGGCCCCTTTTTAAATATTGGTACCACGTTGGCTTTTTTCCAATCAGCTGGCACCATACCCGTCTGTAAACTATCCTTAAGGATCAAGAATAATGGTCTGGCAATCACCTGGCTGAGCTCTTTAAGAACCCTCGGGTGCAAGCCATCCAGTCCCGGTGATTTATTTATGTTAAGTTTCTCTAGTTTAGTTCTAAGTCTATCTTCTGTTAGCCATGGCGGCACTTCCTGAGGTGTGTTGTTTAGTTTGGCCCTCTCTTATCCCATAAGCACAATGAGAAGGAGCAGGAAATATATCACAAATAAGGGAGGGGCACAAAAAGAAACACAGAAAAAGATGGTGCAATACCCAAAACAACCACAAGATGGCAGTATAATAACCAACTATACAGAAGTCAAATAAAATAGAATTTTTGTAAGAACTTACCGTAAAATTATTTTCTCTGAGTCCTCTGACAGACGCAGCCTCTTCCAAGTTTCATCACTATTGGGTAATGGCGCCCTCTGCAGGAGCAGGCTAGGTAGTGAAACTTCATTAAAAAAAGCTTTAACTAGATACACCTTTAGGGGCTGTCCCTCTAGACATTACCCTCAGACATTGAGCTTACTAATCAGTTTTGTAGCAAGCAGGACAGGAAGACAAACAACCCTAAAATAGAGGGGCGGGGGCTGCATCTGTCAGAGGACTCAGAGAAAAGAATTTTACGGTAAGTTCTTACAAAAATTCTATTTTCTCTTACGTCTTCTGACAGACGCAGCCTCTTCCAAGTTTCATCACTATTGGGATGTCCCAAAGCAGTGCAGGTGTGAGAGGTGGGAAAAGACGCAACCAACAGAACGGTAACGTGCCAACAAGGCCAGAAAAAAACATGGCCAACAGGGCAACAAAAGCTCAACCAACAGGAGCTGACCCCAGAACAAAAATTCACCCCAAGAAGAGAAAATATGTCTTCAACAAACCGCAGTGCTCAAAACTTTGAGGCCACAGGAAGCATCCGAGGATGCCATCACGTCAAAGAAAAAACAAAAAACTGAGACCGGAGTCCCAGCAGGGTATCCTAGGTCCTACTCCTGAGCTAGGCAGCAAGAAACTGATTAGTAAGCTCTATGTGTCTAACGGTAATGTCTAGAGGGACAGCCCCTAAAGGTGTGTCTAGTTAAAGCTTTTTTAATGAAGTTTCACTACCTAGCCTGCTCCTGCAGAGGGCACCATTACCCAATAGTGATGAAACTTGGAAGAGGCTGCGTCTGTCAGAGGATGTAAGAGAAAAATGGTTTATTTGACTTCAATCATCCCTCCCAGAAATGACTCCTGGTAACCTCTGGTCAAACGGCAGAATGGGCCTCTGATGAGGATACCTGCTGTAAGCGGCACTCTGATGGGAACACATTAATTAAGAGGGCACTCTGATGGGGACACCTGATATAAAGGGGTACTCTGATGGTGACAACTCATTTATGGGAGTAATCTGATGGGGGTACCCAATATAATAAATTACTCTGGTAGGGGCACCTGATGTAAGGAGGAACACTAATGGGGAACTTATATTAAATTTTGTCTGTAGTGGAGAATGGTTAGACATTCGGTCAGATTTTAAATGTCCACACTGAGATTCCGCTAACTTCCTGTTCTGTTTGACACTTGTCACTTAGGCAGAAAAATCTTCAAAACAAAGTACATATAGCAAATTAAAATTGTAAGAGATTCTAACCCTTCCCTTCTTTACCAAAAATGGCTAAGAAATTGCTCACTTTCTAAAATATGATACTGGAAAAATCACCGTATACCTATTCCAGTAAGGAAAGGTGATTAGCTCTTGCTCTGGCATATCATACTCAGCTGAGGAAGGGGGACAATTTTCATGCTAATATTTATGAAATGTATGTGTTCCATAACCACATTGATAGGACTTAATGAGTTTACAGGACTGTTTTTGTTTTGCGCTGATTTTACATTATAGGGTTGTTGTAATACGCTTGTGCATAAAAGAAGACTAAAGAGCACAAAATCCACTTTTAATATAGAAAAGACAAAAATCAATCACAATTATTCTGTTGTTGTATTTAATATTTTAATGATAAACAAATCTTTGTAATAAGTTACACTTTTAAACTCAGCAATTGGCAAGATTATGATGGGATTTGGTACATTTGGCTCAGCTGTTCTATTATTGAAACCAACTCAGGATTTCCTCCTAATAATTCAATTTGTCCATATGCCTCCTTTTCTAACTCTCTTAAAGTCTGTCTTGTGTATTCAAAGGAGCCTACCTTGTCTAGATAATGCACACAGTATTTCTTGATGTCTACGTTCTCTGTCCTCTGCCTCAGAATATTTTGTACCTGGGTACTTTCAGGCCTTGACCAAATTGCATGTATTGTAGGAAATGAAAACTTTCCCTCTGTCAAGTCTTCACAGAAGCTTTTGTTCTCACTATACTCTTTAGAATTTAAATTGGCATAATCATCTCTGATTTGAAAGAAAAGTCCAAGAGTGTTTAGCAGAGGTTTCAGATCTTTTTTATAAGATGAAAACAGCTGCATTAGGCCTACAGCTAGTCCAAACAAACCTCCAGTTTTCTGCAAAACCATATTCTTATATTCAGTTTCAGTAGGACAAGTATACGTATCTCTCCAGTATATGTCCAATCCCTGTCCACGGTGCAGTTCAAGCAACTGCTGGGTGAAAACATTGACAGCATCTGGATGATTAAGTGTTAAAACTTTCTCTAATCCTAAAAAGTATACATAATTTGCAGCATTTATAACAGATGGAACCCCATAAATGCTATGGGCAACAGGAAAACCTCTGCGAAGTTTGGAGTTGTCTTCAATGTCATCAATAAGTAGACTGGCATTGTGAAGCATTTCGGTAACTTCAATTATTACCTGTTATAACAGCAGAAAAAATATACAATTATACAGTGTGAAAAGAGAGAGAGAGAAAGAGAGCGAGAGAATACAAAAAAAAAAGCTACCTTTTTGTGATAAACTGTAATCCAGCTACACTTTATATACTTCTCAAGCTACACTAGATTGTCAAAAGTAGGGACTCCTGCCTTTACATGCACATGAAATTTAAATGGTATTCCACTCTTAGCCTTAGTCTTAGGGTTCAATATTGAGTTGGACCACCCTTTGCAGGTAATAACAAGAACAATTTGCCCTGTGGGGCTTTATGAGTTGAACACCTGAGTCACTAGGAGTAAAAGAACTGCATATTTATTGGGAATATCACAAAATATTCATCACTGTAAATTAAATATACATGGAAAATACATATTCTCCATATCCATGTCTATATTCTGACTATATACGGATACCCTACGGGCACTGATTGGCAGCACTGGTGGAACTACAAAGATAATCAGTGCAAATGTCCTTTTAACACAAGCTGGTTATCGGTTCTCTTTTTCTCTCCTCACACTGTCAGCGTGAGGAAAGAAATGCCGATAACCGCCTTGTGTCTACTTCTGTGATAAGCTGTCATTGGACAAAGTTGTCAAGCGGTAAAGATTGTATGTGAAAAATAAAGGTGCGCTGATAAACGTGCGTAAAGCTGCTACCAAGATGTGTTATTAAAAGTGATATTTGAAATAGATTGGTGCGCTAAACTGACAAAATTTCCACAAAATTAACAATGAATTCAATAAATGAAAAATTATGTGAAAAAATCCAAAACTTAAAAGTCCATTCTCTTGTGACAACGTGCAAATGAATAAACTTTTGGTGACTGGAACAATAATGTGAATCCTGAAACTCAATTCAATAACTGTGATAACCACGTGAGACGATCCCCACCACCGACAGGCTAATCTTCTGACCAGATAGACTTGGATCAAGCGTGAGTAAAATACATATATAAATGCCAGCTCAATCCCCATGCACCTTCACCCGGAGTGTATATACACCGCAAGCCGCTTACCAGATGTCAAGTAGGTTTAGCATAGGGAATAGAGTCTCCTCACTCCAGAACACAGGCTGTCTGCTGGTGTAACGATCCCAATACAAATGTTGTTCTGTCTCCTTATGGCTCCGCAATCGTTATGTAAAGGATGCAAACGGACCAATAGTGCATTACCCCCGATTTATTTAAAAGTAATAGGCAAATACACTTACATATCTCCTTAGGATCACAGGCATTAATCGAATATTGGAGTCAGGAACGCTCCGGCGTCCGGCTGCAGCAACGGACATGCGGGATGACGCGAGTGACGGCGCGACACGCCTCCTCTCTGACGCGTTTCCTCTTACGAGACTTCCACCGAGATAGCCCTCCTATCTCGGTGGAAGTCTCGTAAGAGGAAACGCGTCAGAGAGGAGGCGTGTCGCGCCGTTACTCGCATCATCCCGCATGTCCGTTGCTGCAGCCGGACGCCGGAGCGTTCCTGACTCCAATATTCGATTAATGCCTGTGATCCTAAGGAGATATGTAAGTGTATTTGCCTATTACTTTTAACCACTTGCCTACTGTGCACTTAAACACCCTTCCCATCCAGGCCAATTTTCAGCTTTCAGCGCTGTCACACTTTGAATGACAATTGCGCGGTCATGCTACACTGTACCCATATGAAATTTTTATCATTTTTTTCACACAAATAGAGCTTTCTTTTGGTGGTATGTAATCACCTCTGGGTTTTTTATTTTTTACAAAAAAAAAGAATAAAGACAGAAAATTTTGAAAAAAAAAAAGTTTTTCTTATTTTCTGCGAGTAAATTTTGAAAATAAATTTTTCTCCTTCACTGATATGCGCTGATGAGGCGGCACTGATGGGCACTGATAGGCTGCACTGATGGGCACTGATGAGGTGGCACTTATGGGCACTGATGAGGAGGTACTAATATGCCGCACTGATGAGTACTGATAGGCGGCACTGATGAGCACTGATAGGCGGCACTGATGAGCACTGAGAGGTGGCACTGCTGGGCACTGAGAGGCGGCACTGACGGGCACTGATAGGTGGCACTGATGGGCACTGGCGGATGGCACTGGACACTGACGGGTGGCACTGATGAGCAGCACCGTCAGTGCCCACACTCAGTGCCCATAGTGCTGCCAGTCAGTGCTCATCAGTGCCTAGATGAGCAGGCACTGATGGGCACTGACTGGCAGCACTATGGGCACTGATTGTGGGCATTGATGGGGGCACTGATGGCGGGCACTGATGGGGGGGCACTGTGTGTATGTTTTTACCTTTTAGTAATCAGGGCACTGGTGATCAGTGCCCTGATTACATGTCTCTGTGTCCCCGGCGCTGTGAGGCTCCCCCTCCTTCCTCACACTGCAGGCTCTGTGTGAGGAAGGAGCGCCGGCGATGAGAGATGATCTCATATGTTTACATATGAGATCATCGCTCATTGAACGGCCCGATCACGTGGTGAATGGACGCTGTGATTGGCCATTCACCACGATCTGTGATCGGCCGTGTCCAAGGGACACGGCCGACACAGATTTTCCCTGCTGCGCGCTCGGGGGAGCGCGCGGGGGGCGTGTCACTGGGAGGCCGTTTAAAAACGGCCTCCCGAAAATTCAAGTCCGCGCTGCAGCCGTATATAGGCTGTAGCGCGGATGGGGGAGGTTAAATAAATCGGGGGTAATGCACTATTGGTCCGTTTGCATCCTTTACATATCGATTGCGGAGCCATAAGGAGACAGAACAACATTTGTATTGGGATTGTTACACCAGCAGACAGCCTGTGTTCTGGAGTGAGGAGACTCTATTCCCTATGCTAAACCTACTTGACATCTGGTAAGCGGCTTGCGGTGTATATACACTCCGGGTGAAGGTGCATGGAGATTGAGCTGGCATTTATTTTACTCACGCTTGATCCAAGTCTATCAGGTAAGAAGATTAGCCTGTCGGTGGTGGGGATCGTCTCACGTGGTTATCACAGTTATTGAATTGAGTTTCAGGATTCACATTATTGTTCCAGTCACCAAAAGTTTATTCATTTGCACGTTGTCACAAGAGAATGGACTTTTAAGTTTTGGATTTTTTCACATAATTTTTCATTTATTGAATTCATTGTTAATTTTGTGGGAATTTTGTCAGTTTAGCGCACCAATCTATTTCAAATAAAGCGGTAAAGATTGGCTGTGATTGGCCCTTTACCCCGATCTGTAATCACAAGAGTCCGAAGGACTCAGGAATCAGCATGATCCTGGGAGGAGGTCCATGTATGCCCTTCTGACAAATTAACATAGAAACATAGAATGTGTCGGCAGATAAGAACCATTTGGCCCATCTAGTCTGCCCAATATATCTGAATCCTATGAATAGTCCCTGGCCCTATCTTATATGAAGGATAGCCTTATGCCTATCCCATGCATGCTTAAACTCCTTCACTGTATTTGCAGCTACCACTTCTGCAGGAAGGTTATTCCATGCATCCACTACTCTCTCAGTAAAGTAATACTTCCTCATATTACTTTTAAACCTTTGCCCCTCTAATTTAAAACTGTGTCCTCTTGTGGTAGTTTTTCTTCTTTTAAATATGCTCTCCTCCTTTACCGAGTTGATTCCCTTTATGTATTTAAAAGTTTCTATCATATCCCCTCTGTCTCTTCTTTCTTCCAAGCTATACATGTTAAGGTCCTTTAACCTTTCCTGGTAAGTTTTTTACTGCAATCCATGTACTAGTTTAGTAGCTCTCCTCTGAACTCTCTCTAGAGTATCTATATCCTTCTGGAGATATGGCCTCCAGTACTGCGCACAATACTCCAAGTGAGGTCTCACCAGTGTTCTGTACAGCGGCATAAGCACTTCTCTCTTTCTACTGCTTATACCTCTCCCTATACATCCAAGCATTCTGCTGGCATTTCATGCTGCTCTATTACATTGTCTTCCCACCTTTAAGTCTTCTGAAATAATTACTCCTAAATCCCTTTCCTCAGATACTGAGGTCAGGACTGTGTCAAATATTCTATATTCTGCCCTTGGGTTTTTACGTCCCAGGTGCATTATCTTGCACTTATCCACATTAAATTTCAGTTGCCAGAGTTCTGACCATTCTTCTAGTTTTCCTAAATCCTTTTCCATTTGGCGTTTCCCTCCAGGAACATCAACCCTGTTACATATCTTTGTGTCATCAGCAAAAAGACAAACCTTACCATCGAGGCCTTTTGCAATATCACTTATGAAGATATTAAACAAAATTGGTCCCAGTACAGATCCCTGAGGTACCCCACTGGTAACATGATCTTGTTCTGAATGTTCTCCATTGACTACAACCCTCTGTTGTCTGTCACTCAGCCACTGCCTAATCCACTCAACAATATGGGAGTCCATGCTCAATGACTGCAGTTTATTGATAAGTCTTCTATGTGGGACAGTGTCAAAAGCCTTACTAAAATCTAGATATGCAATGTCTACTGCACCTCCACCGTCTATTATTTTAGTCACCCAGTCAAAAAAATCTATAAGATTTGTTTGACATGATCTCCCTGAAGTAAACACATGTTGTTTTTCATCTTGCAATCCATGGGATTTAAGATGTTCCACAATCCTATCCTTTAATAGGGTTTCCATTAATTTGCCTACTATTGATGTCAGACTCACTGGTCTATAGTTGCTCGATTCCTCCCTACTACCTTTCTTGTGAATGGGCACGACATTTGCCAATTTCCATTCTTCCGGGACGACTCCTGTTACTAATGATTGGTTAAATAAATCTGTTAATGGTTTTGCCAGCTCACCACTAAGCTCTTTTAATAATTTTGGGTGTATCTCATCAGGACCCTGTGACTTATTTGTCTTCACTTTAGACAGCAATCTTAGAACGTCTTCCTCTGTAAAGACACATGCATCAAACGATTCATTAGTCATCCTTTCAAGTGGAGGTCCTTCTCCTTCTTTTTCTTCTGTAAAAACTGAACAGAAGTATTCATTAAGGCAGTCGGCTAGCCCTTTATTCTCTTCTACATACCTTCCGTCCTTTGTTTTTAATTTAGTTATTCCTTGTTTTAATTTCCTTTTTTCATTTATATATCTGAAGAATGTCTTATCCCCCTTTTTCATAGACTGAGCTAGTTTTTCTTCTGCCTGCGCTTTAGAAGTTCTTATAACTTGCTTGGCCTCTTTCTGCCTAATCTTGTAGATTTCCTTATCTTCATTGCTCTGGGTTTTTTTATAATTACAAAATGCTAGCTTTTTATTTTTAATGATTTGGGCCACTTCTGCTGAGTACCACAGTGGTCTCTTCCTTTTTTTGCTTTTACTGACAAGTCTAATGCAATTTTCTGTTGCCTTCAATAATGCACCTTTTAAGTAGTCCCATTTCTCCTGGACTCCATGTAATCCGTACCAGTCTGATAAGGACTCATTTATGACTAATTTCATTTTTGAAAAGTCTGTTTTTCTAAAATCTAAAACTTTTGTTTTTGTGTGGTGTGACTCTTTCACAGTTCTTATATTAAACCACACTGACTGGTGATCACTGGATCCCAAGGTTTCGCCTACAATGACATCATATACCGAATCCCCATTTGTGAATACCAGATCCAAAATGGCCTCCCTCCGGGTTGGCTCCTCAACCACTTGTTGCAGAGACAACCTCAGTAGGGAATTTAGAATATCTGTACTCTGTATTTTGGTTTTCCAGTTTATATCTGGAAGATTGAAATCACCCATAATGATAACTTCTCCTTTCATTGTCATTTTAGCTATTTCTTAAGCCCGTGCTGTATCCGTCTTTCGGCTATAGAGTGGGGGCAAAGGATATAACCAGTCTAAACTCACAATTCCAAGCCGGGCTAAAAACAAGTATGCAACACATAGTAATGTAAGGTAATTTTTAAAAAAGTTTTGTCATTTCAGTGTTGTATGTCTATTTGTACCTGGAAAAGGTTTTTATGGCATGTACTATTCCCAATAAGACATTATTTGAAACAAATATAATCTATTATATAGATAGCAAGGAAAGGAATGCAGTGGGGTTTTTAAAATGAATACTTCACAGCTGAGGGCATTAAATATAGAAGTTTATATTGTTTTATTATTCATAGCTCTTAAACCCTTAACAATGGAAGTTAAAACAAACCTTAATGCTTGAACTCAGTTTTGCAACGTTGGCATGTGTAAGTAAAACTGCACATATCATTGCAACTAATTATTGTATTCAGGCGAATAATGCCTCATTTTTTTCAAGATAAATTGAGCTTTCATGTAGTGGTAAATATTAATAGTAGACATAATAGTAGACATATGTCTAAAATGTTTTTGTTGTGTTGACTGGTAGGGCTAAGAAACAATAGTGTGCATTTTGCTTTTTTTGGAATCCTACCTAAAATACAGGTAATCCCAACTCACATCAAGGTAAATTCTAACTAATTTATCTTTATTGATTCATTTATGTTTTTATACTTAGGCCTTGTGCTAGGATCATGTTATAGAGTGTGAGCACAAGCAAAGGTGCACATACTGTATATGTGGAGCTACCGAAGAAGGCACACCTCTGAAATGCTGCAAATATATTTTATAGATCAGTGATAGCCAATTTACTCTCCTTCAGATGTTTTGGCGGGGGGGGGGGGGGGCAGGCTATGCTATCAGTATTAAAAATTGTTCTGGCATCAGTGGGAGTAAATAGTGCATCTTAGGCATTAGGGGGGGAATAGTGCCCCATCATTGGTGTCAGTGGAAGAATAGTGTTTGATCGTTTGTGTCAGTGGGAGGAACAGTGCCCCAATGTTGGTGTCAATGGGAGAAATAGTGTCTTGCATTAGTGGGAGAAATAGTGCCCCATTGTTGGTGTCAATGGGAGAAATAGTGTCTTGCATTAGTGGGAGAAATAGTGCCCCTTGTTGATGTCAGTAACAGGAATAATGCCCCACTGTTGGTGTCAGTGAGAGAAAAAGTACCCCAAGAGCTGGATAAAGGCAAACAAAGGGTCGCCTCCGGCCCCTGGGCCACGGTTTAGAGACTGCTGCTATAGATCTATAGAAATATTTTTGGCAACAAGGGATTCAGAGAAAGATCTATGAAGTTTGGTTGGAATATTACTTTTTCAACATTCATAGTAGATGTGCAGGGTAGTGACATCATGCACACCACTGTGCTTTGGAGAATGCCACTACATTTTACTATGCTGTGCACCATCGAGAGTGAGCAGTTTATGTTTTTCAAACATTTGAAATTAATACATTTACTAAATTATGAGTTCTGCTGAGGACATTAAAAATATCTGTGAAGGAGTGCAATAAAAGCAAAAGGAAAAGCAGAGCAGGCATGTCTGAAAGGAGTTTCAGCATTATTTTTCTTTTATTTTTACTTAATCATTGCTTTTACCTACAGTATATGATATAATGCATGACTATTTTTACTTATTTAAAGCATACCTAAACCCCCAAAAATAAAAGGATTGCAGCGTACCTGCTCTTAGATGTAGTGGCTGCATTAGTTGTCCTCTTTACACTTTTTTCTCCTTGATTTTAACATGGCAATCCTGCCATTAAAGTGGTTGGTAAGTCAGATGGTTTTTTTATCTTAATGCATTCTATGGGACCTGAGGGACCTGAGAAGTGGAGGATCTGGTCTGCTCTGTGCAAAACCAACGTACAGAATAGGCAGGTATAACATGTTTGTTGTTTTTAAAGAGGGAAAAAAAAAAGACGGAATTTTTCTAAGATCTTACCGTAAAATTCCTTTCTCTGAGTCCTCCGACAGTCGCCGCCCATTCACACAGTCTTCACTTATGGGGTATTGACTTCATCTCCACAGGAGTTTCTAGGCATAAGACTTGTAAAAGAACAATAAATCTACATAGTCACACCCATGGGGGCTGTCCTTCTAGTCCAATACCCCCCTGCAATAGCCATCCCAATTCAGTTTGGTCGCAAGCAGTGAAAGTGTATAAAAAAGACCACAAAAAGAGGAGCGGGGGCGGCGACTGTCCGAGGACTCAGAGAAAGGAATTTTACGGTAAGATCTTACAAAAATTCAGTTTTCTCTTACGTCCTCCGACAGTCACCGCCCATTCACACAGTCTTCACTTATGGGGACGTCCCAAAGCAGTGTAGACATGAGGGGTGGGCAACGCAACCGCCAGAAAAGCAACGCAGTATCACATTCAGAATCAGAAGAAAAGGAAAGTCTAGGCCTTTTCCTAGCAGCACGTTCAGACATCAGCACATCCATTTTTGACACCAAAGTTGAAACAACAGCAGCCAAATTAGTGACGGCGGAGGATTCAGAGGACCCTGAATCCCCCCACCAAGGCTGGCGGGAATTTGCTGTCCTGGGATTCCATAACAAAGGAAAACATTTTTTTTTTTTTAACTGGCCCTTTAAGTGCGCCGCGGACCCCCACAGCACACCGCTATAAGACACACAGAACCCCTGCAGGGACAAAACTGACCAGGAAGATTGCACAAGGCAGGACAGGAAAAAGAACAGCAGGACAGAACCCCACAAAGTGTTACCAGCTTCTTCGGTCGCTCCTGTGAGAAAGGAGGAAGTGATGTCACCGCTGGAGGCTGAACCAGGCTGCAGGCCATGGGAAAATGGATACCTATGTAAACTAATGGGAGGCTTTGGCAAGATGGCCACCGACATGTGCTCGGAACGATCGTTTGCTGTATGCTCGCCCACAGTGAAGCCAGACATGCTGCCCACACTTAAAATGGCGGACTGGCGGTTTTTAACCCCGCAGTGGTGGCCACACATGTCTGCATCCCCAAGCACCCTAAAAGTGACATTAGGAGAGGGACCCCCAAAACCCCACACAGCGCTGCTGTGAGAGAATAAAAATCCTCGCAGGGACCGGGACCAGGGAGCCCAAAACGCACAGACACAGGGGACAACACAGACACACATGGACTGCCGACCCCAGACAGAGGCCCCACACAGAATGTACTTACCTGTACCCGATGGCGTGGGGTGCCTCATATCAAGCGGGAAACCGCCCACCTTTAGATGGCAGGGGAGTGCCGCCAGCCAAAACGCAGGACACTAGAAGTGCACGGACGAACCTATGCTGTGTCCAGTGAGGTAGCCACCTCACATGGCTGCATCCCAGATGGACAGGGATGGGTCTTTGTGAGGCCAGGGCGAACACATAGCCTGCAAAACGCTTGATGGTGGGCAGGGATCCAGCTGACCTTCTGTCCTGGAGAACCAGGATGGTCAGTCCGATTCCCGGCTCCGCAGACGCCGTCTTCATCCGAAGATCCACTAACTAGTGCTGATAAAATAAACAGCTAGCAATGTAAAGAAAAAATTACAGCTTTGAAAATAAATCATAAAAGAAAAAGAAGAAAGGCTGAGACTGTAGCCTCAGCACAGGGAAGCCTATCCACTCCTGAAGCTAGGCAGAAGACAAACTGAATTGGGATGGCTATTGCAGGGGGGTATTGGACTAGAAGGACAGCCCCCATGGGTGTGACTATGTAGATTTATTGTTCTTTTACAAGTCTTATGCCTAGAAACTCCTGTGGAGATGAAGTCAATACCCCATAAGTGAAGACTGTGTGAATGGGCGGCGACTGTCGGAGGACGTAAGAGAAAACAATACTTTAGTGTAACTAACCTCCTGTCCCATGGTGACAACTGTACTGAGCAGTGTTGTCACCCTAGTACAGGGATTGTGCCAGGACCACATAACACCTCCCTCCCTTTTGTATACTGGGGTGGGGGAAACATAGATAGCAGTCCAGATAAGTGAATGAACAGAAAGCTCAATACATTTCTGGATGAACAGCTACTTTTTTAATAGGGGTATTTTAGGGTATTTATAAGCACATCTAAATGCAGTACGATGCAATGGACCAATGTAATTTATATTTAGAAAATATATTTAACATTTTTAATTAGAATAAATTGTTTCATACAATTGTTTTAATACATTTCTGAAAGTTTTACAGACAAAACTCCACACTGTTAATGACCATTTTATATGTTTTGCTTTCACACTAAGGAAAATAAATCAGAACATTACATAATTGGAGAAAAAGAAAATACCTGTGTTTTGTCTTCTGGCACGTTAAGCCAATGGTTAAAGGCTTGAGACAACTTTGTTCTAATTTGTTTACCTAGAATTACCAAAAAAAAAAAAAAAAAACCTCATAGAAAAAGGCCATGAAAGATATTAGGTTGAATATGCAACAAAACAAAGAATATACATTTATCATGGGCAAAATAAGGGGGATGCTAAAGTCCACACAATTTTATTTGAACTTTTTTTTTTGTGTGTTTTGAACAGAGTTATGAAAATGTATTACATCTACAGAAACCTATTTTGGAGCGGACAGAAGACAGGAAAACAAGAAAATACTGGTAATTGCTTAAAAAGAGTCAACTTCCTCTAACAAAGTTAAAATATATTAATAATAGGAAAGAAATGGTTTTAGCACTAACCAGTAAAAATATCATACACTTATATGTAGCTTAAAAATAAACCAATGATACCAGCCCCAACACAGAAAAAAAAAAATTACCCTTCTATATCACTTGACCTCTGGAAGATCTACCTCCCTTCCTGACCAACCCATTTTTTGCGATATGGCACTGCACTACTTTAACTGACAAGTGCGCGGTCGTGCGACGCTGTACCCAAATAATAAAGGTATTTTTTTTTTTTTTAAAAAAAGAGCTTTCTTTTGGTGGTATTTGATCACCTCTGCGTTTTTTATTTTTTGCACTATAAACAAAAAAAGCCGAAAATTAAAAAAAAAAAAAAACACAGAGTAATGCCCCATACACACGTGCAGATTATCTGCAGACTTTTGTCTGCAGACTTACCTTTTCTATGTAGTGCAAGGGCCTGCCGGATTGCATACAAATTGAAAGTGTTTAGGTTTGACCTCATATTATATGGTTTTGGTAAGTCTGCAGACAAAAGTCTGCAGATAATCTGCACGTGTGTATGGGGCATTAGACTTACCGGTAACTCTGTTTCTAGGAGTCGTCCAGGACAGCACAAGAGGTAGGAAACACAAAGCAACAGGTGTATAAAGGGGCAGTCGCCATCCCACTTCCCCAGTCTTTTAACTCAAGGACTCCCACGGAAACGGTTTCTGAACAAGAAAAAACTTGTCCAAAGTTACAAACAGCATATAGGGAGGGAAACCCTGGTGTCCTGGATGACTCCTAAAAACCGAGTTAGTTATCGGTAAGTCGAACTCTGTGTTTTTTATTTTTTTTCAAAATTTTCGTCCTTTTTTTGTAACTCTGATTTTTCTCCAGTCGTCTGTCCAGGACAGCACAGGAGAGGATCAACGGGAACTTACCAGATTTGGGGGGGGGGGGGGGGGACTACCGTCTGGAGAACCTTTCTCCCAAACGCTTGATCTTGCGCTGAGATGAGGTCCAGTCTATGTTTAATGAAGGTCGAGTAGCTAGAACATGTTGCTGCTTGGCATAATTGTTCTGGTGTCGCCCTGGCTCACTCCGCCCAAGAAGCAGATAGTGCCCGCGTAGAATGAGCAAACAGGAAAAAGGGCATTCCTTTTTAAGGCTTTTATAGGCCTCTAGAATTGCTTGTTTGATCCATCGAGCAATTGTGTTCTTTGAGGCCTGATGCCCCAATTTTCTACCAGAATGTAGAACAAAGAGAGCATTCGTTTTTCTAATGCCTTCGGATAATTGTAAATAGTTTAAAAAACAAGCTTTCACAACCAGAAGGTGGAATTCTGTTTCTTTAGGATTAGTTGGAGATGTACAGATGGAAGGTAAAACAATCTCTTGTACCCTGTGGACACTTTAGGTAAGAACCCCAGATCTGTACACATTACCAGTCTGTCCTCAAATATTTGCAGAAATGGCTCAATCACTGAAAGTGCCTGCAGCTCGTTATGTGCCTGGCTGTAGAAATCGCCACCAGGAATAATGTTTTGAGTGTAACCCACTTTAAGGACATGGATTCCTCCTGTGAAAGTTTTATCCATTCTTGTAACACTGTTGCCAAATCCCATTTAGGTAAAATTTTAAATGGGACTGGTCCAATTCTTGCTAAACCTTTAAAAGGATCTGCGCACTAGGTTCAAAATTAGATGAAACTTGCCCGGTGGTTTCTTCACCACGAAAACGTGTGATAGAAACCTTGATTTGTCTCTTCTTGAGGCACCGGAACTAGGACCTGCTGATCCATCAGGTTGGCAATTTGAGACAGAAGTGCAGACGCCTTCTGAGGATCTCTGGAGGGGGGGGGGTTTAAGAACCTCCTTGCAGATGGAGTGTTCCTAAACTGGATCCGATAACCCTCTTTGATGATCCTCAGAATAAACCCATTTGGGGTAGCTTTTTCCCCACTGTGGGAAAAACTGTCCCAACCTTCCTCCCACTGGGACCCCATCACTGGGATTTAGGGTTTTTTTAGGAGAGGAAAAAAGGACACCCGTCTTCTGTTTTCCCCTTCCCCACTGTCTCTTAGTGGCTGGTAATTTAGAGGTCTGCCCTTGCTGTTTTTGGGGACGAAAAAAAAAACACCTTTCTGGAACCTTTTTGGCCTTTATTGGAAAGGCTTTCTTTTTATCGGTTGTCCGGTCCAAGACTTTCTCTAAGTCAGGGCAAAACAGAAGATCCCCATCGAAAGAAATACCGCAAAGTCTTACCTTTGAGGCTGAATCTCCTGACCAGGATTTAAACCACAGGGCCCTGCGGGAAGAGTTTACCAAGGCTGCAGCTTTTGCTGAGAGTTTAACCGATTCTGCTGAGGCATCTGCCATGTACCATGCTGCCTTATTAAGCATTGGTAGGGAATCAAGGATTTCTTTCCGAGAGGTCCCCCCTTCCAAATGGGCTTGAAGTTGGTCCAACCAGACTTCCAAATTAGGGGCCACTACTGTTGTAGCCATTGCGGGTTTTAAATTAGTCATGACTACTTCCCATGTCCTTTTCAACAGAACCTCCATTCTTTCATCCATGGGTTCTCTAAGGATCCCCATGACCTCAAACGCAAGATCCGTCGCTTTGGCGCATTGAGAAAAAGGCTGCGTTCAATTTCAGAATTTGATTCCAAAATCTTCATTAAAGGGGAACCTCCTTTTTAAACTTTTTGGAAAAAAATAATTTCTTCTCAGGCTCCAACCATTCTTTTTGATGGAGCCTGATAAAGCACTATGCACCGGAAGGTTATTGCAATTATTTGAGAATGAGTGATGAGTATCAGCAGTATCAGAAAAGTAACACCAACCCAACTCAAAGTAGAGGGGCGGGTACTGCATCCGTCAATGAACTTAAGAGAAAAGGATTTTACGTTAAGTCAAAAATACAGTTTTCTCTATCGTTCATTGACAGACGCAGTCTTCTGATTCATATCAGTAGGGATGTCCCAAAGCAGTGCCAAAAAATGAAGGGTGGGAACAGCAGAAAAGAACAAGTCCCCAAGGCTAAACATAGCCAACCAGGCTAAACCACATCCTAAAAAATCATGTGTTTACTGTTGATGGTTCCCATTTCATCCAGGTGCAGGGCGTGGCCATGGGCACATGTTGTGCCCCGGCCTATGCGAACCTGCACCTGGGTGGATGGGAACGAGACATTTTCAGTGATGAGGCCCTCTCCATGTACCGGAGCCATGTAATTACCTGGCTCAGGTACATAGATGTCCTCATCATCTGGGACGGGGGCATTGACCTTTTTGAAGCCTTTTTCAAACGACTACAAATTAACACCTTTAATTTTAAATTTACAATGACATGGAGTAATCATCAAATCAACTTTTTAGATACCACCCTCTACTTTGAGGAGGATGGAAGTATTGGGTCGACACTATTTAGAAAACCAACAGCAGGGAACATAATATTACATTCTGAGAGTTCCCACCCCAAAGCTTTAATTAAGAGTATCCCTTACTCTCAATATCTAAGATTGAGACAAAACTGTTCAAGTGATTCCAATTTTCAAGCAGAGGCAGATAAGTTGAAAGCACGTCTACTGCAAAGAGGGTATACTACCACTATGTTAAGGAAAGCTTATAATAAAGCAAAAGGGAATAACAGACATGACCTACTTTTCAAGAAAAAAATCAATAAAGAACATAATAAGGTCAGATTCATTTCCACCTACTCTAAACAGCATCATGAAGTCCGCAATGTTTTACAAAAAAATTGGGAACTTCTGACTAATGACCCAATACTAAGCAAAGAGGATGCCAAGCCCATGAATACCTGGGGATAACCACTATTACAATCTTGACTACGCCAATATAAGATTTGTACCATATTCACTTCATTTGACCCTCTGTGGTCACATTCATTCTATATACTCAAGGTATTACAAATGACTATACTCTTCTACATGTGAGCGGTCCATGTTGAGCCATTACCGACTGGTCATCGTGGTACCCTGCTGGTCCCTCCGGGCAGTTACTGCTACTATACTCTCGATACTCTCACGGAGTTCTCTGCCCTGAACGGGCTTTGGGAAACCTGGGCATCCCTCCACACGGTAGCAATACCGTTTTTATCCGACAGATCGATCCAATCCACTGGTTGGACGCAAAGGATACACTAGGTGCTCTATCTGGAACTCTGGGTGACCCCTGAGGAAGGGCTGATTCTATGCCCGAAACGCGTAGGGTCGGTTCCGGTTCCATGATTGCCCTATGTACCTGAGCGTCCACATCCTGGTTCGGTATTCGGTCTGTCAAATGCATGCAATTTTAATGCCCTGTATGTGTTTTTGTGTCTTCTTCTAACATTGTGTTTTTACATTTTGTTTCATTTGTACCAATAAAGATTGTTTTATGTAGCACACAGTGTTCAGCGGCATTTATAGTCCCATACCACAAGGGGAATCCTTTTTGTATACACTGACTAGGGATGATGGCCGCTGTCACTGGGCACTGAGCATGAGAATACTTCTTGTCTCAATACTAAGCAAATATCTAGATGATCATCCGAATATTACATACAAAAGAGCAAAATCATTAAGAGACGGATTAGTCACAAGTCACTATGTAAGACCCATAAATGAAATACCTCACACTAAAGGTCTCCAAAAATGTGGAAACTGTGACTTCTGTCCATGGATACTAGAGGGTGAGTCTTTCACAATGCCTAATGGCCACAGGAGATTTATCAATCAATTGGTCACATGTCAAAATAAAGCGGTAGTTTATATAATGCTATGCCCATGTGGGGCTTTCTATGTGGGTAAAACCATTAGACCCCTTTGGAAGAGAATTTCAGATCATATCTCCTATATTAATAATGGCCAAATAAATACCCCTATCGGGGGCCATGTCGGCCTCAAGCACATGTTTGACCAATCGATCATTAGATTCACTGTTTTAGACATCATTCCCCAAGATGCAAGAGGGGGAAATATTGACAAAAAAGTCCTCGCCCGTGAGGCTAGATGGATATATGACCTTAAGGCAACTACACCACCGGGCTTGAATGATGTAATTAGCTATAAACCCTTCCTCTGACACCCTTGTGTCACTCTGTGTCTAACTCAGGATCATGAGTATTCGTTGTTCTAGGAGCCCCTTTTTCCTTTGGGGTATGTCGTGCAAAGATTAGAGAATACGGTATATATTTACAATGGAAATTACCGACTATTTCCCAAAGTTTAAGATTGTACCCCGTAAAATGCTCAATTATATGTTTGATTTATGTAAAAATATATATTGCCGCATATTAATTGAATGTATAGTTTACGATATTATTAATCTAACAAACTATGTGCCTTCTGATTTTTGACTGGGAAGGTGACAATGACGACAGCATATATTCATTTACTCTTATGTAGGCTATAGTATATGCCTTCAGAACACTTCTGTTTAACTCTACAAGTACATAGCCTTCATGTCACAAAGTAATCTAATGCCAGGATAAGTGTCCGCCTCTCTTTCTGTCCATAATTAGCACCGTTGTACGTAACAATATTAAGCACCAGCAGGGGGAGCCCACCGCAAAGCGCTCAGACTTTATGTCTGGGACGCTTCTCACAGCTATGCCACTTCCGGTAGTTGTTGGTATTTCCGGCCGGAAAGCTGCATCTACACTAATCCAGCTAACATCCGAAGGGGCAGCATCACTTCCGGCGCGACTGGAAATGACGCAGCCTCGGCTGCGGCGGTAACAATAAGCAGACTATGATCTTTAACACCTGTATCCCATTAAAACTGGTGCCAAAATAGTGGAGGGAGTTAATTAACCTCCCCCTCCTATATATGATCCCTAGGAATAAGCAGGAATCAGGCAGGCTTGCTGGCGTGAACCACATAAAGGTATGAACTATGGACACTATTCATACACAGCTGTATACTGCTCCTGCTGACACTACGGTGTTAGGATCATATAGCCTATTAGTAAGATGGAGATATATATTGTTTCAGGACTTGTTGGGTCCAGGACATACTGTCCTCTCCACCTCCCTGAAATAGGATGCTATGATGTTATCCTTTCCTGCCTGAAGCCACTTGTGTACCATAAATAAGTGGGTGTATGTCTCTGTTTCTCCTCCATTTTTCCCTCCCCCCCCTATCAATATGGGCAATAAATTGATGACCACAAACATTTTTATACGTATTGGTTTTTCACCGTTCTAGGCTGTAACCACCGTATATCTCTAAGTATATATCAAAACTATTACCCCACTGGGCTCGTGTAAAAGAAGAGGAAACTATAGGTGGATATATGAAGTGCAGCTATTAGGTATGAACCAAATGCTCCCCCAATATACAAGAGTCTTTGTACAATTGACTCAAATGACCATATATAATTTTCTTGTTACAACTTACCCTACATCCATGTGTCTTATGCCTAGTGTTGGTCACCTATACCCTCAAAAGTGTTTGAATATATTGGAGAATCCTGGCAATCAAGCTAGAATAAATTGCCTCTTTAGTATAAAAAGGTGGGTCAATACATTTTTTCCATCAAACAACTATTGAAATCAAATATCCATCATTATACCCAGAATGTGAGATATATACAAATATACGTACATGGGTTCTATCTTACAGCGTTGCTCTTGTGGTGATGGAGAGGCTGGAAACCCAAGCCTAGACAAACATGTGAATAGAGGTACAATATGGAGGCTGTATATGATTACTGAAGGAATTATATTTATTATTCCATATTATTCTGTGTGTCGCCACAACTTGTCACCTTCTGAGTCATTTAAAAAGGGTCAGTACAAAACCACTGTTATCTGTAATCATATATGTATTAATGATGATTTACTAATGGACTTATGAGTTACTAATTGTCATTTCGTTATATTCCATATTTATAGAAATAGCGGTCTGTTTTGGTCTCTCAGGCCCTGAGGAAGCCTTGAGCGAAACGCGTCGGCTTGCTGGGGACCTACATTGACCGCATTCCACTCTGATACCTATTCTCCATCCTACACAGGCTTTTGGTTTTTCCCTCACGGGATGTATTTCTATATTTCAAATGACTCTTATTGATTGATTTTATAAGGAATTTTCTTCCTATGTTAATTTGTCCTTGTGAACATGTGCATGTTTGCCCATGTTTTTTATCTCTAACTCAATAAAATGTTAAATTGTTTTATATAAACTGGTTTTGTGTGTGATCCTTCTACTCCCACTGGCCCGTAAAGCCCCATCTTTCTCTATCTCATTTTTGTTATTCCTATTAGGGGTAAGGGCCTACTTACACGGTACCTTTGTTTGTGCCATAGCCAACCAGGCAACATAGGACTCATCAGAACAAATGATGAGGCCCACCTGAAACAAACCGTAAACACCCTCAAGAAAGGCCAAAAGAGACATTTGCAGATGCCAGCACATCCACATTATAAAATTTGGCAAAGGTGTGAACAGACTACCAGGTAGCCGTCTTGCAACCTGAAGCACAGATGCCTGTATAGCGAAAAGCCCAGGAAGCACTAGGCGCCTGAGTAGAATGCGACGAAACAGGGAAAGGTAGGACCTGACCCTCAATTAAATAAGCCTGCAACACCGTCTGTTCGATCCATCTGGAAACAGTCGCAGCAGACGCAGGCAGCCCTGTTCTTGGGCCATCCGTGAGTACAGAGAGCGAACCTGACTCACAAAAAGACTCAGTAGTCGCCAAGTACATCCCCCCCACCCCACCTTTTTCCAGATGGATATTATTAATGAAGTAGAAGTGTTATATTCTCCGTGTTGTGAGAGACACAGGACTCTGGTCTGGAACAACGGATGTTTATTCAGGACTCTCTGTACACTACAACAGGCATTACAGGACAGCTCTGTATATCCACACATCTCCTACATGTCTCCAAGATGGCCACTCTGCCCCTTGACCCCTGTCATCACTCCTGGGTGGAGCCAGCCTTAAAGTGACAGTACATGTGAAACCCTTCAGGTATAACACCTTCCATCCATCCCTAAAAAAAAACAACAAAAAACAAAAAAAAAAAAAAAGCACAACAAAACGAGAACAGGCATAAAACAGTAACTCGTAATTGTCCAATACAGTCCTCCAACTCAGGAGATTTACATGGCTTCTTCCGCGTCCGGATGTGAGAACAACTTCCAGGGACGCTATGGGGAGAACATGGCAGTGGATCACTTTCGGCAGGCTCATCGAAAGTCTCATAACCGCTCTTGCATTTGAAACCGGTCAGGAGGGCGACAGCATCGTTGAGGACGGGCACCCAGCGACTCGGGGCCGGAGGAAGCAGGGCTGGCCGGAATGGACACCGGCGGGGCCAAGAGGGGATCCCCTAGCTCAGAGGGTGAACAGACCTCTGGACCCGGGCTGGAGGGCTCTGTTGGAGCTGAGTTCAAAAGTTCAGAGTCCCCCCAAGCATCAGTCTCAATGCCTACTGATCCGGTAGGAGCAGATCCTGGAGACACTGGAAGTGCAGCCGATGTCAGGGATTCGGGCAGCGGAGAACAAGGACGCAATTGGTCCGCATGTCGTCTGCAAATGGAACCATCTTCCAGGCAGTCCCTATACATTTTGGGTTCCAAAGTCTCTGCGACGATAGCAGGAAGCAAACGAGTGTTGGAAGTGCCATAAGATTGGGCCCATACCTTTTTGCTGGGCTGTAAACTGGGGAATTTAGTCGTGTTCGACCCTTTTGTCTTGGGACTGCCATACATGTTCCTGGACCGTTTGAGGGCGGAGCATGTCCAAAACAGTCCATGGCTGCCGACCCAAAAGAAGTTCAGCTGGAGTTTTCCCAGTGGTTGCATGTGGTGTGGTTCTGTAAGCAGAAAGGAAGGAGTCCAGCTGCTGGGGTGACAGGGACTGTTGTTTACTTGTAGCCACAGTAGCTTTGAAATAGTGTTTGAAGGTCTGTACAGACCTTTCTGCTTGACCATTTGTAGCCGGGTGGTAAAGTGCGGTCAACTTGTGTTTGATGTTGTGGGCAGTCCGGAAACTCTGAAACTCCTGGCTTGTGAATTGTGCACTGTTGTCTGTGACAATTTCTCTGGGGTATCCAAAACGTAGCAGCGAGATGTAACAGTATGGAAATCGTCGCCCTAGTCGTCGGCTGGGTAACAGGAATGACCTCAGGCCACTTTGAATGGGCATCAATAATGAATAATGATCAAAAAGGTGTGTCCTCTGATCGGGCCTGCAAAGTCCAAGTGTAGGCGAAACCAGGGAACCGTGGGCCAAGTCCAGGGCTGGACGCACCCTCGAGGAGGGTCTCTTGCAGTTTGTGAACATCCAGCACACGCATTCACATATGTCGTGATATCGGAGTCGAGGTTCAGCCACCACACATAGCCTCGGGCCTTTTGTTTCAGGGATGACCAGTATGTAGCAAGTCCAGAATATGTCTCTGTAGGGTCTGTGGAACGATCACTCGGTCTCCCCATAAAACACAGTTGCCAGCCATAGTTAATTCCAGACGCCTACGGAAGTAAGGTTCATAATCCTGTGTGCCGGTTGCAGGCCAACCGTCCCGTACCCAGGAGAGTATTGTCTTAAGGAAGGTATCCTTGGCTGTATGGGCTGCTACTTCCCCGGAAGACAGAAAGGACAGGCTGGTGTAACAACAACTCTTGACAGGTGGAGAAGAGTCTGTTAATGTCCTTGTCAGACGGGGCATGGCGTCCGCATTAGCATTGGCATCATGGCTGCGATACTGGATTTTGTAGCTATATGCTTCCAAGAATAGGGCATAGCGTTGAAGACGGGCCGCAGTCGTCTGGGAGATGCCTTTGTCAGGGCTAAAGATCTGAAGGAGTGGTTTATGATCAGTCAGTATGGTGAATTCCCTACCATACAGGTAAAGATGAAACTTCTTAATTGCCCATATGAGCGCAAGAGCCTCTTTGTCAATGTGAGAGTAATTGCTTTCTGCTTTTGTCAAGGACCTGGAGGCGAATGCCACAGGTTTTTCTGACCCATCTGGTAAAACGTAAGCTAGTACAGCCCCTAGACCATAGGGTGAGGCATCACAAGCCAAGGTGAGAGGCCTTTGGAGGTCATAGTGCACGAGCATGCGTGACGCCAACAGCTTTCGCTTAGAAACTTCAAAAGCACGTTGGAATGCAGCCGACCAGTTCCATCTGGAGCGTTTCTCCAAAAGCTTGTTTAATGGAAACAAAGTGTGTGCTAGATCCGGCAGGAATTTGTGGTAATAGTTCAGCAAGCCCAGGTATGATCGCAGCTGTTGGACGTTGGTTGGGGCTGGAGCTTTTACTAAAGCATCAACTTTGGCTTCCGTGGTGTATATAACCTCTGCATCCACAAGGTGGCCACAAAACTCCAATTTAGGTACCATGAATTGGCATTTCGCTAAGTTCACTTTTAGACCCTGCTCTTGGAGTCTCGCCAACACAAGCTCCACGTTATGCTTGTGTTCCTGGTCCGTCAGGCCTGTGATGAGCATGTCATCTAACAGGCACTGTGTGAAAGGTTAGTCTGCCAAAATCTCATCCATTTTGCGTTGCCAAATGGCTGGGGCGGAGGCTACCCCAAACACCATCCGATTGTATTTATACAGTCCCTTGTGAGTGTTGATGGTTAGAAACTTGCGGGACGAAGGGTGGACCTCAAACTGTAAATAAGATTGCCTGAGATCAAGCTTGGTGAACTTTTGACCTCCTGCAAGAGAGGCAAAAATGTCATCTACTCTGGGTAGGGGATACTGGTCTATCTCCAGTTGAGAATTTAGTGCCATGCGGAAATCGCCACAAATGCGTAAGTCCCCATTCGCTTTCTTTACTGGTACAACTGGTGATGCCCACTCGCTGTGCTCTACCTTTGAGATGACACCTTGTTCCTCCAGCCGGCTTAGTTCAGCTTCCTCACCTGCTCGGAGTGCGAAAGGTACCGTCCGAGCTTTGAAGAACCTAGGCTGGGCATTGGGTTTCAGCCTGAGTCTCACACAGTCATGCTTTATTTTTCCCAATTGGCGATCAAAGACTTGTGGGAATCGCTGTTTCAGGGATTCCACCCATCCCTCGTTATCTCTTGATGGGATGGTCACGGTGTTGCAGGGGTTTATGGCGATGTCTGGCATGCCAAAGTGAGCAATCCAGTCTCTCCCAAAGAGAGGGGGTCCCCCATGTTCTAGGATATACAATGGCATTCTCTTTGTCTGACCCTTGTAGGATACCTGTACTTTCACGTAACCCAGTGGGTGGAGTATCTGCTTTGAGTATGTCTGCAGTTTGGTGTTGGACGGACAGTTGTTCGGATCAGAAGTTTTCTCCATTGTTTCTGGGTGATAACTGAAACTGCTTCTCCTGTGTCTACATCCATCTTGAGTTTCTTTCCATCCACGGTTACCTCTACAGTCATTGCTGAGGGTGCTGAATGCATATGATGTATGTCTAATCTGTGGAGCACTTCCTCATCCTCTGATTCAGATGACGATGTATATCTTCCCACCATATATTCCTTTGTCCTGGTGTTCAGAGGTGGTTTATTTCGCACCTTCTTACTACGGCAGACTCGTTTCAGATGGCCTGCCTTACCACAATTATGACAGAGCTGATCCTTAAACCGGCAGACTTTGTGATCATGGTCTGTATTCCCACAACGGTAGCAAACTGACTTCTGGGTTGGTGAGGTTCTATAGTTACAGTTAGCTGCAGTTGGCTTGACTGCTGTTCTGAAAACTTCCTCTTTAACCTCTTCCCTTCTGCTCTGGGGGTTCAATGCCTCTGTATCTTTCACAGCCATTTCCATCACTGAAGCTATCTCAATTGCCTTTGTAAGGGTAAGGTCTTTCTCTGTTAACAGTCTCTTTTGGCTAGACTCACTATTTAGTCCCATGACAAACTTAGCCCTCAGTGCAGTCGATAAGTACTCCCCAAAAGAACAGGTTGAGGCTAGTCTGCGAAGGGCGAGCACATAAGCCTTAATATCTTCACCAGGCTGTTGCTGTCGCTGATAGAACCGGAATCTTTCTGCAATCTCTAGTGGTTTAGGCTGGAAGTGATTCCCTAACAGTGTCAGGAGCTCTGCCAAAGTCTTAGTTGCTGGTTTTTCAGGGAAAAGGAGATCCCTAAGCGTGTCATATGTCCTAGCACCAACCACTGTCAGAAATACTGCCACTTGCCTGTCGCCTGGGATGGCATTTGCATAAAAATATTGTTCTAGTCTCTCAATCCAGGAACTCCACGTTGTCTGTTCTCCATCAAATTCACTTAATGTCCCAATCAATTACATTTTCCTGCTGGGCTCTGTGGGTGTTTGTATCCAGCGGACAATCCAGAGTTTTTTTCCTTCTTTTCTTTTCTCACACGGATAGTAACCTTGTAAATCCCATCCTTGTCGCCACTGTTATATTCTCCGTGTTGTGAGAGACACAGGACTCTGGTCTGGAACAACAGATGTTTATTCAGGACTCTCTGTACACTACAACAGGCATTACAGGACAGCTCTGTATATCCACACATCTCCTACATGTCTCCAAGATGGCCACTCTGCCCCTTGACCCCTGTCATCACTCCTGGGTGGAGCCAGCCTTAAAGTGACAGTACATGTGAAACCCTTCAGGTATAACACCTTCCATCCATCCCTAAAAAAAAACAACAAAAAACAAAAAAAAAAAAAAAGCACAACAAAACGAGAACAGGCATAAAACAGTAACTCGTAATTGTCCAATACAGTCCTCCAACTCAGGAGATTTACATGGCTTCTTCCGCGTCCGGATGTGAGAACAACTTCCAGGGACGCTATGGGGAGAACATGGCAGTGGATCACTTTCGGCAGGCTCATCGAAAGTCTCATAACCGCTCTTGCATTTGAAACCGGTCAGGAGGGCGACAGCATCGTTGAGGACGGGCACCCAGCGACTCGGGGCCGGAGGAAGCAGGGCTGGCCGGAATGGACACCGGCGGGGCCAAGAGGGGATCCCCTAGCTCAGAGGGTGAACAGACCTCTGGACCCGGGCTGGAGGGCTCTGTTGGAGCTGAGTTCAAAAGTTCAGAGTCCCCCCAAGCATCAGTCTCAATGCCTACTGATCCGGTAGGAGCAGATCCTGGAGACACTGGAAGTGCAGCCGATGTCAGGGATTCGGGCAGCGGAGAACAAGGACGCAATTGGTCCGCATGTCGTCTGCAAATGGAACCATCTTCCAGGCAGACCCTATACATTTTGGGTTCCAAAGTCTCTGCGACGATAGCAGGAAGCAAACGAGTGTTGGAAGTGCCATAAGATTGGGCCCATACCTTTTTGCTGGGCTGTAAACCGGGGAATTTCGTCGTGTTCGACCCTTTTGTCTTGGGACTGCCATACATGTTCCTGGACCGTTTGAGGGCGGAGCATGTCCAAAACAGTCCATGGCTGCCGACCCAAAAGAAGTTCAGCTGGAGTTTTCCCAGTGGTTGCATGTGGTGTGGTTCTGTAAGCAGAAAGGAAGGAGTCCAGCTGCTGGGGTGACAGGGACTGTTGTTTACTTGTAGCCACAGTAGCTTTGAAATAGTGTTTGAAGGTCTGTACAGACCTTTCTGCTTGACCATTTGTAGCCGGGTGGTAAAGTGCGGTCAACTTGTGTTTGATGTTGTGGGCAGTCCGGAAACTCTGAAACTCCTGGCTTGTGAATTGTGCACTGTTGTCTGTGACAATTTCTCTGGGGTATCCAAACGTAGCAGCGAGATGTAACAGTATGGAAATCGTCGCCCTAGTCGTCGGCTGGGTAACAGGAATGACCTCAGGCCACTTTGAATGGGCATCAATAATGAATAATGATCAAAAAGGTGTGTCCTCTGATCGGGCCTGCAAAGTCCAAGTGTAGGCGAAACCAGGGAACCGTGGGCCAAGTCCAGGGCTGGACGCACCCTCGAGGAGGGTCTCTTGCAGTTTGTGAACATCCAGCACACGCATTCACATATGTCGTGATATCGGAGTCGAGGTTCAGCCACCACACATAGCCTCGGGCCTTTTGTTTCAGGGATGACCAGTATGTAGCAAGTCCAGAATATGTCTCTGTAGGGTCTGTGGAACGATCACTCGGTCTCCCCATAAAACACAGTTGCCAGCCATAGTTAATTCCAGACGCCTACGGAAGTAAGGTTCATAATCCTGTGTGCCGGTTGCAGGCCAACCGTCCCGTACCCAGGAGAGTATTGTCTTAAGGAAGGTATCCTTGGCTGTATGGGCTGCTACTTCCCCGGAAGACAGAAAGGACAGGCTGGTGTAACAACAACTCTTGACAGGTGGAGAAGAGTCTGTTAATGTCCTTGTCAGACGGGGCATGGCGTCCGCATTAGCATTGGCATCATGGCTGCGATACTGGATTTTGTAGCTATATGCTTCCAAGAATAGGGCATAGCGTTGAAGACGGGCCGCAGTCGTCTGGGAGATGCCTTTGTCAGGGCTAAAGATCTGAAGGAGTGGTTTATGATCAGTCAGTATGGTGAATTCCCTACCATACAGGTAAAGATGAAACTTCTTAATTGCCCATATGAGCGCAAGAGCCTCTTTGTCAATGTGAGAGTAATTGCTTTCTGCTTTTGTCAAGGACCTGGAGGCGAATGCCACAGGTTTTTCTGACCCATCTGGTAAAACGTAAGCTAGTACAGCCCCTAGACCATAGGGTGAGGCATCACAAGCCAAGGTGAGAGGCCTTTGGAGGTCATAGTGCACGAGCATGCGTGACGCCAACAGCTTTCGCTTAGAAACTTCAAAAGCACGTTGGCATGCAGCCGACCAGTTCCATCTGGAGCGTTTCTCCAAAAGCTTGTTTAATGGAAACAAAGTGTGTGCTAGATCCGGCAGGAATTTGTGGTAATAGTTCAGCAAGCCCAGGTATGATCGCAGCTGTTGGACGTTGGTTGGGGCTGGAGCTTTTACTAAAGCATCAACTTTGGCTTCCGTGGTGTATATAACCTCTGCATCCACAAGGTGGCCACAAAACTCCAATTTAGGTACCATGAATTGGCATTTCGCTAAGTTCACTTTTAGACCCTGCTCTTGGAGTCTCGCCAACACAAGCTCCACGTTATGCTTGTGTTCCTGGTCCGTCAGGCCTGTGATGAGCATGTCATCTAACAGGCACTGTGTGAAAGGTTAGTCTGCCAAAATCTCATCCATTTTGCGTTGCCAAATGGCTGGGGCGGAGGCTACCCCAAACACCATCCGATTGTATTTATACAGTCCCTTGTGAGTGTTGATGGTTAGAAACTTGCGGGACGAAGGGTGGACCTCAAACTGTAAATAAGATTGCCTGAGATCAAGCTTGGTGAACTTTTGACCTCCTGCAAGAGAGGCAAAAATGTCATCTACTCTGGGTAGGGGATACTGGTCTATCTCCAGTTGAGAATTTAGTGCCATGCGGAAATCGCCACAAATGCGTAAGTCCCCATTCGCTTTCTTTACTGGTACAACTGGTGATGCCCACTCGCTGTGCTCTACCTTTGAGATGACACCTTGTTCCTCCAGCCGGCTTAGTTCAGCTTCCTCACCTGCTCGGAGTGCGAAAGGTACCGTCCGAGCTTTGAAGAACCTAGGCTGGGCATTGGGTTTCAGCCTGAGTCTCACACAGTCATGCTTTATTTTTCCCAATTGGCGATCAAAGACTTGTGGGAATCGCTGTTTCAGGGATTCCACCCATCCCTCGTTATCTCTTGATGGGATGGTCACGGTGTTGCAGGGGTTTATGGCGATGTCTGGCATGCCAAAGTGAGCAATCCAGTCTCTCCCAAAGAGAGGGGGTCCCCCATGTTCTAGGATATACAATGGCATTCTCTTTGTCTGACCCTTGTAGGATACCTGTACTTTCACGTAACCCAGTGGGTGGAGTATCTGCTTTGAGTATGTCTGCAGTTTGGTGTTGGACGGACAGTTGTTCGGATCAGAAGTTTTCTCCATTGTTTCTGGGTGATAACTGAAACTGCTTCTCCTGTGTCTACATCCATCTTGAGTTTCTTTCCATCCACGGTTACCTCTACAGTCATTGCTGAGGGTGCTGAATGCATATGATGTATGTCTAATCTGTGGAGCACTTCCTCATCCTCTGATTCAGATGACGATGTATATCTTCCCACCATATATTCCTTTGTCCTGGTGTTCAGAGGTGGTTTATTTCGCACCTTCTTACTACGGCAGACTCGTTTCAGATGGCCTGCCTTACCACAATTATGACAGAGCTGATCCTTAAACCGGCAGACTTTGTGATCATGGTCTGTATTCCCACAACGGTAGCAAACTGACTTCTGGGTTGGTGAGGTTCTATAGTTACAGTTAGCTGCAGTTGGCTTGACTGCTGTTCTGAAAACTTCCTCTTTAACCTCTTCCCTTCTGCTCTGGGGGTTCAATGCCTCTGTATCTTTCACAGCCATTTCCATCACTGAAGCTATCTCAATTGCCTTTGTAAGGGTAAGGTCTTTCTCTGTTAACAGTCTCTTTTGGCTAGACTCACTATTTAGTCCCATGACAAACTTAGCCCTCAGTGCAGTCGATAAGTACTCCCCAAAAGAACAGGTTGAGGCTAGTCTGCGAAGGGCGAGCACATAAGCCTTAATATCTTCACCAGGCTGTTGCTGTCGCTGATAGAACCGGAATCTTTCTGCAATCTCTAGTGGTTTAGGCTGGAAGTGATTCCCTAACAGTGTCAGGAGCTCTGCCAAAGTCTTAGTTGCTGGTTTTTCAGGGAAAAGGAGATCCCTAAGCGTGTCATATGTCCTAGCACCAACCACTGTCAGAAATACTGCCACTTGCCTGTCGCCTGGGATGGCATTTGCATAAAAATATTGTTCTAGTCTCTCAATCCAGGAACTCCACGTTGTCTGTTCTCCATCAAATTCACTTAATGTCCCAATCAATTACATTTTCCTGCTGGGCTCTGTGGGTGTTTGTATCCAGCGGACAATCCAGAGTTTTTTTCCTTCTTTTCTTTTCTCACACGGATAGTAACCTTGTAAATCCCATCCTTGTCGCCACTGTTATATTCTCCGTGTTGTGAGAGACACAGGACTCTGGTCTGGAACAACAGATGTTTATTCAGGACTCTCTGTACACTACAACAGGCATTACAGGACAGCTCTGTATATCCACACATTTCCTACATGTCTCCAAGATGGCCACTCTGCCCCTTGACCCCTGTCATCACTCCTGGGTGGAGCCAGCCTTAAAGTGACAGTACATGTGAAACCCTTCAGGTATAACAAGAAGCATCCAAATTTGGGATATTAGATGAACTATATACATTATTCCCATCAGAATTCTTTATAGCCAGGTATTCAGTACCTCGCCCCTCATACAGGCCATTATGCACACAATTCTGGAAAATTTAAGATAAGATTAACATGGTTAACTTCCAATGGTGGGACACATTCTTCCTGCAAAAATACTCGCTGCACAAAATCAGCCCAAGAGGTTTAAGGAACACCAAGACATGTTCCTTCCTATCCCCTCCCTCTCAACGGAATGGTCCAGTGTGGTTGAATTTTGCACATAAAAATGGATAACGATTATCACTCAAAGAGAATTAAAATACACAGAACTTCTAAAGAACATTCAAAATCAAGTAGGTTCTCTTATTCAATATACCCCGCATCTACCCATGACCTGGCTTACGAAACTCAAATGGCACACAAAACAATACGAAGTTTTTTTCTTAGGCATCAAACTCAAGAAAATACGTAGAGACTTTGACGATTACAACTTCAACTGCATCTTCCAATGGAAACGCACAAATAACACCACCACCAAACATCCCATTACTGAGGGAAAAACTACCCTCCCCCCCCTCGGCCTTTACTCTCCTTATCTTTCCCATCCATTCGCTCAACAGAGCAACCTTCAACACACCCCTCTTAACCTAAATTCAAACCCACAGCATTGCTCCCTAAGAGCACTCGTCCACCCCCCGCCAAAACTCAGGAAATCATATCCCAATAACGGTGTGACCCACCACCCAGCAGTCCAAAAATTCACCCTAAGAAACTACTACAACTACTAAAGTATTCCCTGCATCCAGCCACAGCTCAACACCAAAGTCCAAAAACAACAACAAAAAAACGTCCTCATCTTCCTGTGACAACCCTAACCGGAGGACGAAGGCTAATCACCCCATTTCTACCCGGACCTCATAGGAACCAGACACCAATGTCACAAAAGGCTCAAATTCAGCCCAGCCCACACTACCCAGCTGTCCGGTAAGTTTGTCTTTATTAGTCCAAACCCAAAAAAAAAAAAAAAAAAAAAAACCTTGAAGAGGCAAATGGGGGGGGGGGGGGATGCAAAAGGCAAAAAACGATAGACCAGATGACCATTAAAATCTTCAATTTATCCAACCACACCCTAACACCCCCTGAAGTATCTCTGCTCAGCAAGGGTCTCACGTTTGCTCCAACCGCTGGCCCCAACCCGTTCCAACTTTTCATAGACCTTAACCGGTTTATCAGAAATCGCACTGTAAAACGCTTCTTCCATATGAAAATCAAAAAAAAAACAATGACAACAAGACTACAGAAGAAACACTTGATTCTGACCCTATCCCCAAGGACCTAAAATTCAACTCCCTCCGATCTAACCGCCCTACTACATCTGAAGCAACTATACACCGAGGATGAGGACCTATATGTCGAATTTCTTAGCCAACATTTGCCTACCACTCCACCAGTGTCGCACACGGCGCTTCGCCCACCATCCATCTTCAACCTCAGCTCCTCCAAAAGGGTCCTACATACAAACTTTCTACCAGGTAGTTTATGAAGACATCCAAAAACTTTGCCAACAAAACCGCACCACTTGAACTTCCCACTCCAACCTTTCCACTGAAGAAATACTAGCCATGGCTAATCTCACCAAAAACAACATCATCATCATTTAGTCTGCCGACAAAGGCGGTGGGATCGTGGTCCAAAATAGATCCAACTACCTTCAAGAATTAGACAGACTATTGTCAGACGCAAACACCTATACTAAATTTGAAAAAGACCCGTTACCAGAATTTACTTCAGAAGCACACCAACTCATCAATAATGCTGCATCAGAAGGAATTATTAACAAAACAAAAACAGCCTTCTTGAAACATGAGCTCTACAATAGCCCCTATTTCTATCACCTACCGAAGATTCACAAAGACCCAACCAATCCAGCCGGCAGACCCATCGTGGCAGCCACGGAGAGTGTCACTAGCTATTTTTCTATTTATATCAACCAACTTTTACAACCACTGGCACAAAATCTTCCATCTTATGTTAGAGATGGTATACATCTTCTCGACATGCTAGACAACTACACATGGGAACCCTCCTACATGTGGCTGTCACTGGATGTCTGCTCCCTATACACAGCAATACTGCATGATGTAGGCCTATCAGCAGTCAAACATTTTCTAGAAGACTCAAACATGAATCCTCGCCAAGCACAATTTATCCTGGAAGCCACAGAATACTGCCTAACTCATAACTATTTTGAGTTTATCGGCGACTTCTACCTACAGACACATGGCACAGCTATGGGTACGAATTTCGCACCCAGCTATGCCAACTTGACCACGGGCCTGTGGGAAAAGAGATACATCTGGTCCAACAATCCTTTTTCCTCCCAGATTATATTCTTTTTTTTTTTTTAAACTTTAATTTTTATTGAATTTCAATCTAAGTTATACAAACATTTAAAAAAAAGAAGAAATACACATTTTCAATAAACTTTGCAAGTAACCCAACCCTTCTCCCTACCCCACCACCTCCCCATTATCTCCTTGAGCTACTTCTAGTTCACTCCTAATTTATATAAAGAAATTTTTCCTCTTTTCCCCTTTTTAATAATAATCGTTAGATTCTCAGCAGTTGTCCATTATTTAGGAGTATTACCTTCAACTCTTCCGATTCCCCTACCTTCCGAAGTTTTTACATCCGTAATGGCTACATATTAATTTCAGCATAGTTGCTAGTTTTTTCAAATCCGCCCATTTTACCCATTTTTTAATTATGTACGGTGGCTATTCCTCTTGTCTACTGATGACAAACTCCACATTATACACATAATTTACTCTACTGCACCATTCTTTTAAATGTGGGCTTTCTACTTCACCCCATTTTCTGGGGATCGTTCCCTTTGCTGCATTTAATAAAATTGGAACCAGGGTTGTTTTATATTTTATTTTATTCTATGGTCGTTACATCGACGATGTAGTGATTATCAAGGATGGTACACCCCTCACCAAAAGGACAAAAATATACCATTCCAGATTTTTTCAACTGTTCCATGGAGTTCGAAATATACTGCATGTCATGTTCATGTGGCCTACATTACGTAGGCCGCACCCTCCGCACTCTACGCAAAAGACTTGGGGAACACAGAAGGTTTGTTGAAGCTGGAAATGACAAACGCAGCGTCCCCAAACATTTCCTGCAGCACCACCACCAATCTTCAGGGGACCCAAAAGTGTGGATTATCGAATCTATACCGAAAAATCTTCCTCCAGCAGAAGGGTTTAAACTCCTATGTGCTCAGGAATCCTATTGGATATATTGCCTGGACTCCCTGACACCGGGAGGCTTAAATGAAGAAATTGAGGTGAACCCACTACTTTAAACTACTACCGATTATCCTAAATATAGCAATACTTCATATCCTGCCTTATTTCTCCAGAATACTTCATATTCTGCTTTTTCCTCTACCTTGAAATACTACCACCCTAATCTCAATTACTTACAAGAAGCCCCTCTCCATCATGGACTTATCTCATTCCTATCTTTACGTGCCTATACATACGAATATATGTGCATTATCTCTTATTTTTTCAAGGTCAATTATTAAATTGTTTTATAATTTTTTTTCCTTTACCTCTAATTTTATTTTTATTATTATTATTTCTATGTTTATTTATTTTTAAATTAATTTCAAACCTTTTTTTTTTTTTTTTACAACTCATTGTATACACCACATCTCCACAGCAACAGGCCCCCACCCCCGGAGACTTTCTGTCATATGACTTCCTGTTCTGGCCTGACGACTCATTGTATATATCCCATCTCCACAGAAACAAGCCCCCGCCTCCTGAGTCCCTCAGCTATAAAACTCCCAATTTTACACATAAATCAGCATCGCCTGAGGAAGGAGCAAGCATGTTCCGAACGCGAGCACCCCCTGCCACTATTGGATGTAAGCCTGGATACTGAACACTGCCAGAAACACAGGAAGTGTCGGACTCCACCGGCACAGCCAGGACCACGGCCGCCACAGTGTACTTCCCTAACATCCCTACAGTGTTGCAGATGAACCATCACCATTTGCTGATCTACTATTTCCTCTGTGTGAGTTACTACATTGTTTTTATGTAATAAATAACCGTTTAATCTACCCTGAGGTGGCACTGCTTTTCTTCTCCTACCCCCTTTTTTTTTTTTAAATAATTGGTGTATCAAAAATTATATACGGATCGGGAGTATTGGAAAAATTCCACACTTCCTTTCTAAATGTGCTCTACCCCTAGGCCCTAATCACCCACACAAAAAAAGAAAAAAAAAAAAAAAGGGAAGAGAGAATGTAGGGTGTGTGGTATCTCCCCCCTAATTTCAAAAATCCCTCTATTTGGAGGAGAGGAGGGGAAAAGAAGAGAAAAAACAAAATAGACACTATAAAGCCAGCAACCCAGAGAAAAAAAAAAAAAAGTGTTTCATCCCTATCCTCTCTCTTCCTCTATTCCAACTTCTCTTCCCTTCTCTTGCTGCTGAGGGTAGGGATAAGGTCCTTCCCTAGATCCTTGGGTCAGCCAGTTTTCAACCTGTATGGGATCTGTCCCTATAAACCGAAAGAAGGCCGTTCGATCTTGATAAGATCTGAGGTTGAAATATCGACCGTCCCTTTGAAATGTAACCGAGAAGGGAAATCCCCATCTATACGTGCATCCCATCTTTTTTGCCAGATCTAGTAAAGGTCTTAGAAGTGCTCTTCTCCTCAGTGTTCCTCTTGCAATATCTGAAAAAATATCTGTGGAAGGTTCCTTCCACATTTATGTCCTTTGCTCCCCATGCCTCCCTTAATATTAACTCCTTATGCGTATAGTGATGTAATCTGCAGATCACGTCTCTTGGTCTTTTCTCATCTTTGCTTCTGGGGCCTAAAGATCTGTGTATCCTTTCTATTTCAAGACGGTCGGGGCATTTATCTCCTAGGACCTGTTTAAAAATAATTTTCGCTACTTCATTTAATTTTTCATTGTTTATGTTTTCAGGTAGACCCCAAATTCTCAGGTTGCTACGTCTGCTTCTATTCTCATATTTCTTCTAATTGGAGTTGTACTGTGTCTTCCTTCTCCCTCTGTGTATTTCTGCTTAGTTCTAATGATGTCACTTTTTCTTCTAAGATTTTTCTGGCTGCTATCTCCTCCTCAAGGCGTGTTGAAATCTTTTGCATGTCCTTTTTTAACACTTGCATTTCTTTGAGGTGTGTTTCTTCTATTTTATTAATCATTTGTGCAATGTCATTTTTTGTTGGTAGGGCTTGAAGCATAGCTTTCAATTCTGAGTTTTGCATAAAAGCCTGTGTATGCATATCAGTTGCTATGTTTTCTCTTTGTCCATTCCCTGGGCTATATGGGTAATTCTCTGAGGCTGGGGAGGTGGCTGGTGTGTTAAGTGTATCCCCTGGCCCTGGGCTTGTCAAAACATTATTCTCACCGGGTTCCATCCTTGCGCTATTAGTGAGGAACCTTACAATCTCTCCTTCTGATCTGTTTGACTGTTTTTACTGCATTTTTCTTTCCTTTCTTTCTTTTGGTGAGCGTCATCCTCCCACCTTTCCCGCTCACTCCTCTCCTCTTCCCTTCCACCTCTTCTTTACTTGTAGGTTCTATTTAAAACTCCATTCCAGAGGGTCAGGGCTCCTTTAAATGCAATACTCCACTCTCTATTCTCTGCTGTCTGTTATCACACCGGACAGAGAAAAAGAAAAAATATCCTTCCTTTTTCCCTTGAGTGTATAAGAGAGAAGGGAGGTGAAAAGATGAATATACACTGGCAACCCCATAAATAGGAGGGGGTCTTCCAATAGACCAGCCCCTCCGTTTTCAAGTCCACTGAACACTTCCCCCAGAGCCTCCGTCCTTGTTGATCGGGAGTAATTCTCTCAGTGGGGACCTTTGATGGTATATACAGTTCAACTAATCAGTTTTAGGGACGGTGTAGTAGAGGCAATGGTGTAATCAGTTGGAAGGCTTACCTACTTAGTAGTCCTCCGATCTGTTTGCTCTTTTCCCCTCTCTTGTCTTTAAAGTGCTGGATCTCAGACCTATCAGGTGGGTGTCCGGCTCTCCTCACTCGAGCCCGTTGGTGTAGGACAAGATATCTCTATCCCTCTACCAGGAGAGGGGAGGTCATAAATGTAGGCTGGGTCCAATCCTCCAGGCTCCCTGCTCGGACTGTTTACAGACCAGATGAAAATAGCCCCATTGCCTCCATGCTCACTACAGTTCGTGCTGTGGACAGCTATTCAAAGGGGAGGACCGGGCTGCACACCATGCCTGCTGCCCGGTCTACTGCTCTTCTGCTGCGGCTCTCCCTCTACCACTGCTGCCTTTCCTCTCTGTACGTCCAGCCGGGTCTGTCAATCCTACCTCCGCTGTTTCCTCCACCTCTCCTCACCGTGGGGATGGCGTGGGCGCTTTACAGGGCTTTGGATTCGGTCTCAGACCTTCAAGCTCCCGGTCTCTCGGACCTTACTTCGGCGTCCTGGTGCTTTCCATCGGGAGAGGTGCGTTCAGTGTTGGGAGACACGCCGTGCGTGTCACATGACCACTTCCGGGTACGCCGATGACCTCATGTGGAGTGATCCCCGGGCTCTTTCCCTCCTACCCCTTTTTATGCCAAGTACACCTTGAGTGCCCGAACTATAGCCAGAGTATGCAATGCACATTCCTCAGGATGTTTGGGCTTAGGACACAAAGACGGTAATACAATGTCCTCGTTCAAGTGAACACTAGAACCACCTTCGGAGGGAAGGATGGATCCGGACGAAGTACCACTTGTCTCCATGAACCAACATATAGGGAGAATCACAGAACAATATTTCTAGTGCCGACATCCTGCGCACAGAGTGACAGCAACCAAGGAGGCCACCTTCTGTAATAAGGTAGGCAGGGAATACCCCCTGAATTTTCACAAAAGGAGGTTCTTGAAGAACCGACTGCACCAAATCAAGGTCCACAGTTGGTGACGGAGGCCGCACCGGAAGTACCAAGTGTCGCACTCCCTGGAAGAAGTCACGCACCAGGGAACGGGCGGCCAACGCCTTTGGAAGAAAATTGCCAAAGCCGAAACCTGACCCTTGATAGTATTTTTAAGGGATCAACCGGCATCCCAACCTGGTACCTCCGTTGATGGATGCTCCTAGTGCTTTCCGAGGGCTCCAAGCACTCCACAAGACACTATACCCACCTAAGACCCCACGAACCGCAGCAGCTTGGTTGGGGTCTCACCACCTCCTGCCCACCCTGGGCCTACGACAAGGCTCCAGGTTCCAGTGGTTGAACAGCTCTTTCCCCGGAGAGTGAAGCAGGAACAAGCTCTTACAAGAGCTTAGTGATTATCCAAGGGAGTATAAAGACCATAGCAATCCCTTGTAGCAGGTTCCCCCAAATATGAGTCGAGACTTCATGAAGGGAAAAAAACAGACTATTTATTCAAACACATGCACAAAAAGGTATACACTGTGGGACTATGCCCCCCTCCCCCTTAAGCAGCCAATCCACATACACATATACATCCCATAATAAGTTTATCTTGAGGCAGACAGAACAATACAACAATGGAATACAGGCCCTTCCCAATAACAAACCCCACCCCATCTCACTATCCAGCAATCTGAAAAGTCAAACCATTTACCTTCCTACATTTCCTGAGAGATATTGCTGAATAATATTACTGTTCCATCTGAAGCAATTCAAACTATTAGTTATCTGTCTTTCACTCCCAGTGACGGTGAACACTGTCACAATACTCAAGGCCAACTTTTGATCAACTCCCCATTGAAGGAAAGCCAAGATCCAGGCTACTGAGTAAGAGCGAGGGGGAGTCCAAGAGACTCGCACCACGCAATATACGACTTTCTCGTATGATGAAGAATCATCCTAGAAGTCGCTTCCCACGCTTTAAGCGGTGTGGGAATCACTGAAACAGACAGACAATCTCCTGCCCTTCAGAAACCTGGCTTTAAAACAGCCAAGCTGACAAAGCCAGCAACCGTAAAGCAGGATGGAAGATTTGAGAAGAGGGGAATCAGCGCTCAACTTCAGAATTGGTGGGCCACAAGAAAAATAAATATTGAAGTAAATGAAAATTATCCAAAGATAATAAGAGATGACAATAAAAATGTGTATATATAAAATTCAATAAACAATAAAAAACATTCAATTAATATATATAGCCCCCTCTTGTCATTTGGATAATTGAGTGGCATAGGAATACGCCAGGATACAGGTCCCTAGAAGGAGAGGGAATTTCCACTGCAGACATCTACCCAAGATCTGAGGAGACATTGACTTTCCAATCATACTTTTACTTCATTGGATAACCCCCAGATGTCCTTGATGGTGATTTAATACACCAAAACACTCTTTTGAGTGTTAATGGAGGTGAACGGCCATTGCACTTAATTCAGGATAAAAGCTCACGAATGAATTGCACACGATTGTCACTGGATGCGATTCTCAGTTTATTCACCGAAACACCTTTGAACTTTCACTTTTTGCCACTTTATTTATTTATCTATTATTGTGCACATTGCTTAGTGGCGCATGGACTATTATAATATTTGCTGCTAGCATTTTCACAGTTTTTCTGTGTGCTGCTTCATTGCACCTTTATTGATATTTATTGATTGTTTATTTGCTGTTAGCATTTTCACAGTTATTTTTGTGTGCTGCTCCATTGCACCTTTTGCACCTTTATTATTGATTATTTATTGATCACTTCAAAAGCACTTCAGCACTTTTTGCTCAGTTACATATTATGGCAATATTTGATCACCTTACCAGCATTGCATCACTTGTTTTACTATATATTAATTGAATGTTTTTTTATTGTTTATTGAGTTTTATATACAGTGCCTTGCAAAAGTATTTGGCCCCCTTGAACTGTGCAACCTTTTGCCACATTTCAGGCTTCAAACATAAAGATATAAAACTGTAATTTTTTGTGAAGAATCAAAAACAAGTGGGACACAATCATGAAGTGGAACAAAATGTATTGGATATTTCAAACTTTGTTAACAAATAAAAAACTGAAAAATTGGGTGTGCAAAATTATTCAGCCCCTTTAATACTTTTTAGCGCCACATTTTGCTGCGATTACAGCTGTAAGTCGCTTGGGGTATGTCTATATCAGTTTTGCACATCGAGAGACTGAACTTTTTGCCTATTCCTCCTTGCAAAACAGCTCGAGCTCAGTGAGGTTGGATGGAGAGCATTTGTGTACAGCAGTTTTCAGTTCTTTCCACAGATTCTTGATTGGATTCAGGTCTGGACTTTGACTTGGCCATTCTAACATCTGGATATGTTTATTTGTGAACCATTCCATTGTAGATTTTGCTTTATGTTTTGGATCATTGTCTTGTTGGAAGACAAATCTCCGTCCCAGTCTCAGGTCTTTTGCAGACTCCATCAGGTTTTCTTCCAGAATGGTCCTGTATTTGGCTCCATCCATCTTCCCATCACTTTTAATCATCTTCCCTGTCCCTGCTGAAGAAAAGCAGGCCCAAACCATGATGCTGCCACCACCATGTTTGACAGTGGGGATGGGGTGTTCCGGGTGATGAGCTGTGCTGCTTTTACGCCAAACATAACGTTTTGCATTGTTGCCAAAAAGTTAGATTTTGGTTTCCTCTGACCAGAGCACCTTCTTCCACATGTTTGGTGTGTCTCCCAGGTGGCTTGTGGCAAACTTTAAACCTCACTTTTTATGGATATCTTTAAGAAATGGCTTTCTTCTTGCCACTCTTCCATAAAGGCCAGATTTGTGCAGCATACGACTGATTGTTGTCCGATGGGACAGAGTCTCCCACCTCAGCTGTAGATCTCTGCAGTTCATCCAGAGTGATTATGGGCCTCTTGGCTGCATCTCTGATCAGTCTGCTCCTTGTATGAGGGACGGCCAGGTCTTCGTAGATTTACAGTGGTCTGATACTCCTTCCATTTCAATATTATCGCTTGCACAGTGCTCCTTGGGATGTTTAAAGCTTGGGAAATCTTTTTGTATCCAAATCTGGCTTTAAACTTCTCCACAACAGTATCTCAGACCTGCCTGGTGTGTTCCTTGTTCTTCATGATGCTCTCTGCGCTTTAAATCGGACCTCTGAGACTATCACAGTGCAGGTGCATTTATACAGAGAATATTTTTTTTTGTGGCCCACCAATTCAGAAATTGAACGCCAATTCCCCTCTTCTCGTATTTTTTGACCAGTATGTGGTGACACTACTAAACCAGCTGCTAATTTCGGTGCTCCACTTCTTATTAGTTATTCTGAATTAATTTACCCCATTTGTAGCGCATTGGTCCCTCCCACTTGCAGGATGGAAGATTGGCCCCAGGGACAATAAATCCTCCCTGAGAGGAAGTCTCCAAGGAGCGCCTGCGGCTAGCCTGACCAGGTCGGCGTACCAAGCTCGGTGAGGCCAGTACGGAGCCACGAGAATGACCGGAATCCCTTCCGCCTCGATCCTGCAAAGAAGTCTTGGCAGCCACTTGAGAGGTGGAAAGGCAGACTGCAGCGCATACTGACCTTGGCCCATCCGTGATCGCTCACACACGACTATGCCGGCATCAGCCTTGCGAAGATGACCATGCTAAGCTTCAGTATCCTGTAGATGCGACGCCAACAGATCCACGTCTGGAGTGCCCCAACGAAGGCACAACCGCTAGAATACCTCCGGATGAAGAGACCTTTCCCTGCATCCAAGGCCTGTTGAATGAGGCAATCCGCTTGCCAATTTTCCATACCTGGAAGGGAACAGTGGAGAGAGCTGGAACAAGGCGCTTTGCCCAACGAAGAACGCCTGTCACTTCCAAGACTGCAAGGACACCCTTGGTGCCCCCTTGGTGAATGACATAAGCCACAGTCGTGGCATAGTCCGATTGAATGTGTACTGGACAGCTGCAGGTGCCCGGTCCAGTGAACCAGGCAAAGCTGGATCACTCCCCACTCCAGGACATTGATAGGTAACCTGGATCCTCAAGGGACCATACTCCCTATGCAGAGAACCTGCCGAGGACTCCTCCCCACCCAGACAGGCTTGCATCCGCGGTGACAATTGTCCAGTAAAAAAGGGTAGGAAGAATTCCAGATCAAGACTCCCTGGTCACCTGGCTCAGCCGGAACCGAATGTCCAGAGAGTTTGGATTCTAGTCCCATTTGAGAAGGATTGTCTTCTGTGGGATCCTCGAGAGGGAATGAGCGAAAGGGACCGTCTTGAAAGACGACACCATTAGACCCAGCACTTGCATGCAGGTCCGAAGGGACGACCATGTGCTGGACAGTAACAGCTGATCCGCAGTCTGAAGTTCCAAGAGTTTTTTACCCGGAGAGAGAAGCACCCTGACTGAGGATGAGTCCAAAGTGAGGCCCAGATAGTCCAGTCTCATGGAAGGGACCAGGGATGACTTCAGAACCCACCCAAACTCCTCCAGAATTCTCATGGTGACTTCCAAATTCGTCATCAGCATCGTAGGGGACTCCACACGGAGAAGCAGATCAGCCAGGAACCCAGGACTGATACACCTCCCGCTGCCGCAACAGCACCAGGGCCGGAGCCAACACCGTTGTGAAGACCCGAGGAGTAGAAGCGAGACCAAGGGGTAATGCCACAAACTGATAGGGATCCTTCCCCATGGCAAAAATGGAGAACCCGTTGGTATCCTGCACATAATGGGATGTGAAGGTAGGCCTCTTTGATGTCTATGGAGGCCATGAATCCCCCTGATGTAGGGAAGCCACCATCGTGCGAACCAATACCATCTTGAATTTTTGTTCCGCACAGAACCATCAAGGGCCAGTAGGGCCAGCCTTGTTGAACCACAGCCTGAACTGCCCCATAGAGAGTCTGCAAGCCATCCAGGGATAGCCGTACATTGGAAGGGAAAACCTTACCAGAAAAAGCGGATCGAAACTCGATCTTGCAACTGGACCGCAAGACCTCCTGAACCCAGCTGCCTGGGATCTGGGCCAGCCGCAGGTCCCAGAACCAGCAAAGACGTCCCCCCACCCCATATATGGGTGAGGACGCACCTTCAGGCCTGAGAAGTCCTTGTCCGCAGGTCTGGAAAAAACCTGATCTCTTGTTCACCAGACAAGGGTCATTTGGAACCACCCGAGGAAGTCTTGAAGGACTTCGCCACATCGACTGTCCCAGAGGGATAAAGAAACTGTTTGTGAGCCGAAAAGGAGGGACCCCGTCTACGACGAAGGCCCTTACCCTTATTAGCCTGTGGAAGAAAAGCACTCTTCCCCACGTGAGACCCTTATATAACGTCATCCAGGGCAGCGCCAAACAGGTGATCCCCCTGAAAAGGGAGATCCGTTAAGGCCTTCTTAGAAGTTTGATCCGCAGACCAACACTTCAAGCCAAGTATACACCGGACAACCACCGCTGAAAACCGACAGGTGACCCAATAAAAGGAGCCGTGTCCAGCGCGGCATCGCAAACAAATTACAGCCCCTGCGCCAGCTGGTCCAACAGCTCCCCCAGGGCAGGAGGGACTTGCTCCTCACCAAGTCGCGGCGTTGGAACTCCGCCCATTAGGCAGAGTCTGCGTGGCAAGGGCAATCATAAACTGTTCCCAGTGCAGACCCCGCCAGGGAGTAGAGATTGTGGGCCACAGCGCGTCACCCTATCCCCCAGGTCCTTAAAGGACAGGGATTCCTCCACACGACAACGGTAGTCCTATTTAGCCAAGAGACCGGTAGGTCCACCTTGGGCGGAGAAGTCAACTTTACAACTTGGACAGAATACTCCAGATGTGGTCGGACCAGTGATTTATAAAGTGGTAGGATTATAGTTTTATCTCTGGAATACATCCCCTTCCTTATGCATGCTAATATTCTGCCGGCTTTGGCAGCTGCAGCTTGACATTGCATGCTATTACTAAGTCTATCTTCCACTAAGACTCCCAGATCTTTCTCCATTTTTGATTCCCCCAGAGGTTCCCCCCCCCCCCAAAGTGTATTAGGCATTTATGTTTTTAGTCCCCAAGTGCAATACCTTACACTTCTCCACATTAAACCTCATTTGCCATGTAGTTGCCCACTCTGTTTGCCATGTAGTTGCCCACTCTGTTATTTTGTTCAGGTCATTCTGTAAGATTTCTGCCTCATGATGTGAAGTTATTGCCCTGCTTATTTTTTTGTCATCTGCAAAAACTGATATTGAGCTATTGATCCCGTCCTTAATGCTATTTATGAATAAGTTGAACAAAATTGGTCCCAGGACTGAGCCTTGGGGGACCCCACTTACCACCCCAGAACAGTCTGAGTATGCGTTATTTATTACCACCCTTTGGACACGCCCCTTTAACCAGTTTTGTTTCCAACCTTGTGGTCGATGCCTGCAGACCATATTTTATAAATTAAGCGTTTGTGGGGAACTGTATCAAACACCTTAGCAAAATCCAGGTACACCACATCCACAGGTCTCCCACTATCTAGCTCTCTCCTCGTAGAATGTTAGCAGATTGGTTTGACAAGAACGCCCTTTTGTAAACCCGTGCTGATTACTACTGATGATGTTGTTCTCTTTAGCAAACTCTTGGATATCCCTTATCATCCCTTCAGAAGTTTACATACTATTGATGTCAGGCTGACCGGCCTATAATTTACCGGGACATGCCTCTGGCCTTTTTTGAATATTGGTATCACTTTAGCTTTCCTCCAGTCACCTGGTACATTTCCTGTCAAAATACAATCTGCAAAGATCAGGAACAGTGGTCTAGATATAACCTTACTGAGTTCTTTGAGTACTCTCGGATGTATGCCATCCGGGCCTGGTGATTTACTTGTGTTCATTTTATCCAGCCTTTCCCTGATTTCACCCTCTGTTAGCCATAGCGGCAAGTCCGTGAAGTACTGCTAACCAAACAGTCATGGCCAGTGTACCCCTCCTTTTCCTGTGTAAAGACTGAGAAGAAAGCATTAAGCACAGTTGCCTTCTTTGTGTCCTCTGTAACCATCCTCCCATCATCGTTAATTATGTGTGCAAGATGCTCTGACCTCGTTTTTTTGCTGTTGATATATTTAAAGAATTTCTTAGGGTTCTTTTTACTTTCCTCTGCTATTTGTCTCTCGAAGTTGATTTTAGCCATTTTGATTTTGTATTTACATTTCTTATTTGATTCCTTGTATTGCTGGAAAGCCGATAATGTGCCCTCCGATCTATATTTCTTGAAGGCCTTTTTTTTTCCACTTCTAAGTTTTTTTACATAATGGAATATGGGAAAAGAAATTTGGATACTTACCTCTACGAGTAAGGGTGTGAGATCCCCTTCTTTCTTGGAGAGCCATCTTTGTATCACCCTTTGATTCATCATACCTACTGGACCTGCGCGGGCTTCGCCCCCTCAGTTCCCTGGCTGGACATACCCCCGCATGACCCGCTACCCCCAATTTGTATACATATTCGATATTACATTGTAAGTGAAATCCTTACTGGTTTGAGACCCTGTGATTATCGGGTATATATTTTTGTTCATTTATATACATTTCTTCTAGATATCCAAACTGTGCCTACTCCTGACGAAGTGAAATTTGTTCACGAAACGCGTTGTCTTCTACAGGCCAATTTTACTAGTCTTTACATGCGATTAACTACTCTATGATTATATACATTAATATGTTTTACTCATGTACCCTACTTATGTTACCATCATGATATTACTGTATTACCTTGTACCATCATTATGGTCTTGTATATTTACATTGTACTATTCATGGCTACTCCCATACTTTGGGGCTACATTTTATACATTTCTGGTTCTATCAATACATTTATTATGCAATTTACATTGTTTTCTTTTTTCCTACTTTATTTTTACTCCTATTTTAGGAGCTGGTCCCAAGTTTTTAAATATTTTTTAATAAATATTTTTTGTCCTTCCTTACATGCAATCAGGGATGGAGACTCTGTTGGCCATGAGTCTCATTTAAAGTCCCAAATTTCTTTTCCCATATTCCACCGATTCAGGGATGGAGGTGTGATCTACCAGCCATATACTTTTTCCTAATTTCGGTTCTTTCTTTCCCTTTTAATTTTCCTTTATTTTTTGTATTTCCTTTTGTCATAACCAAGGTCTCACTCCGTTCTACCAAGCTTATTTTTATTACAACCAATTATGTTGACATTGGCGATTAGGCAGCGGTGTCGTCCGTGGCTCTGTCTATCCATGGGAACTGCAAGGCACTCCGCCTGCCTCCCCCCCCTCCCTTTCCCCTCTGACCCAGCTGGGTTTGGTTGGGGGATGGCCGCAGTGCATCGGCGCCACGCCTATCCGTGCGGGACGTGACGCCACTTTCGGCGCTGGCGTGCTGTCACGAGGTTTCCACCTGCGCTCATATGAGGAGGCTGTCTCCAGCGACTCTGTTGGCTTGGCGGCTTCCCATTGTTTGAGCAGCTGTGTGACGCTGGGTGTGAACCCTGTGTTTGGCTCTTGTTAGGTATGTGTTCCTCCTGGTATATCTCTTCATTTCTCACTGCTTTATATTCATGTCTACTGTGCACTCAGTCATTACTCTTTTATTTCATACTATCACATCTTTTTTAGTTGGCACCCCTTTTTGTTCACTTGTAGCATACATTTGCATTAGGCAAAAGCAGCAGCTTGAATCTCACATGTAAAGTAGGATTTACTCTGCAAGAAAATGTGATGACAATTGTTCTTCACAGTTCTGCAACTGTTTATACACATATACGCAGTCGAAAGCACTAGGAAGGTAAACTGACTTTTTTAAGTAACACATATTTAAAAAAAACATACACACACCACCAGGGCTGTGGAGTCGGTAGATAAATGTTCCGACTCCTCCGTTTTTTGTACTTCCGACTCCCCGACTCCGACTCCTCTGTATTAATATGTATTAATCTTTCGACACTGACTTGGGTGGGTGGCATTGCAGTAACTATTCTGGCCACATCACTAACGATCTCTGGATAAACAAGGATGGCTTCTTCAACTAACAAGATTTAATTTTCCAGCAAAAGACTCTCTCTTTTCATCATTGAAGATGCAATGCCCTCAGCTATTAACCCTCCATTTTTGTTCAGGCGATATAACAGGCTCTTCCATTCCAAGAGGAATTTACCCGGGGTTAGATCGTCACATTGCAACCTCTTGGTGACAGTGAAGGGGTGAGAAAGAAGGTTCTCCAGCTCTTTTGTTTGTGTCCACTGGCTTTCAGTTAATGCAAGAGTTTCATTGTCCATTTCTTCTATAAAGTCTAAGTTCAAGCAAACGCTTCACCATTAAATAAGTGCTTCCCCAGCGAGTTGTTTGATCCAAAATGGCTCCTTTTCCTGCACGTCTTTTCAAAATTGCATCTGTTTTCAGGGCCCTTGCTGCAACAGTTACTTGCCGTAATTTGCCAATTAGTGTAGCTGCATGGCGATCTTTTAATCCATCTCTTATGGCAAGTTGCAGTGTATGAACAGCACATCGCATATTATGAATAGTAGCAAGCTTCAATGCTTCTTCAACAAAGTTGTCTAAAAAAATGTCAGCATTCTCTTCAGTTTCTAAACTTTCTCCAATATGGGCGGCACAGTGGTGTAGTGGTTAGCACTTTCACCTAGCAGCAAGAGGGTCGCTGGTTCAAATCCCAAACACGACACTACCTGCCTGGAGTTTGCATGTTTTCCCTGTGCCTGCGTGGATTTCCTCCGGGTACTCCGGTTTCCTCCCACACTCCAAAGACATGCTGGTAGGTTAATTGGATCCTGTATAAAATTGGCCCTACTATGTATGTATGAATGTGAGTTAGGGACCTTAGATTGTAAGCTCCTTGAGGGCAGGGACTGATGTGAATGTGCAATGTATATGTAAAGTGCTGCAAAAATTGACAGCGCTATATAAGAACCTGAAATAATAATAATAATAATAATAATAATACTTGCAGAGCTGTGTTCCTCTAACTCTAATATCTGTTTGTTACCTTCTTCATCTGCGTTCATCTTCTCAATTGTGCTCAACATTTTAGAAACATTATCTGTCACAACATAAAATCTGTTCCTTTGTAATTTCAAAATCTTCTAAAACACCCTCCACTAACTTCTGAAGGTAATCACTGGTGTGATGTGCCTGAGTGTCCTTTAATCCGAGGGTCCGTGTTATTGTTTTGTAATTATTTTCATCCACAAATCTAACATTAATAGCAAAATAATTGACTCTGTGACGTGTGCATGCATCCATTTTAAGGAAGACAAAACGTCCTTTCAGAACTTTCTGTAGTTCTTCCTTTTTACATTTGGCCTCCTCAATTATAAGTTTCCTTATACTAAGTAATTAATTGTGAATTGGGACATTTAAACTTGCTTTTTTTTTAAATTCCAATCTAAATTTAGTACGAGTAGGATTCGGAGTCGGTGCATTGTTTGCCGACTCCGACTCCAGGTACCCAAAATTTACTCCGACTCCTCGACTCCGACTCCACAGCCCTGCACACCACAGAGAACTGTACTCCCTTCTCCCCATGCTTAGTGTTACCTGTGACATCATTGCTCATAAATGGACCAACACCACCACAGTGGGGGCTGCAGCTATCTGCAGTTAGAGATACAATTCGGGCTAAATAGTACTGGGGGGCAGGGCCGCAGGGGACAAGCAGTTTTTCACCAATATAAAAAAAAAATAATATAAATAAAATAAAATAAAATATCGATGTTCCTAATCTGTATTAAAAACATAGGTGCAGAACTTGCCATAGACAATCACATTTTTAATAGAAAATTAAATTAATTGACAACTCAAATTAGGTAAATGTAGTAAAAAATAGGCTGGAAAAAAGGGAATATTTATCCTTTTCTTATATAGGGTTATTATTATGGTAAAGAATGCTGATGTTGGATTAATCAAGGATGAATTTCTATGAATTGGCATGATGTAAGTGAATGTTCACTAATTTGTGGCACATTTTGGCCTATAAAAGAGCCCGAAACATGTTAACAAATGTTAAAAAGTACATTTAATTTCTGTAGTTCATGTCATGTGATCTATACATTTTATTGCATCAAACTTTAATGCAGGTACAGGTTTGAATATAATTTTGCACAAACTGACCACTATTATACTTTTCTGAAAGTATTTTTGATACTGTTGAGGAACTTTTAACCAATTCCATACAGGGCACTTACACCCCCTTCCTGCTCAGACCAATTTTCAGCTTTCAGGCTCTTTACCCTGATCGGGGATGGACTGTGTCAGAGTGACACTCTCCATCCTCGATCACTGCGCCCGAGGGGACACACACGAGCGGCGTGCCTGAGGACAGTGTATGTTGCTGGCTGTGATTGGACACAGCCGTCACATGGAAAAGAGCCATTTCCCATCCCGAGCCAGTGTCCCGAGGGATACGCCGCATCCCCCATCGCCGCGCTGTGAGCCCCCAGGGGTGAGGGAGAGCAGCGGGAACGGGCAGACGTCATATGACGCCCGCCCGAAGGGACAGAGTGTTCCTCCTGGCATCATTTTATAATGCGCCGTCAGGGAAGTGGTTAAACGTGGCTTTTTGGATTTGATGTAATAATTCTGTGGATGCTATATAAACCCTGTATATGAATAATAATAAAAACAATAATAATACCAAAACTGTACCTGGAAGCTGAAGTAAATACTTATATGGTTCCAGTAATATCCTCTCTGATGTTTCCCTGGAGGTGGCCATTTACAAATTTGGAATTCTTCTGCTAATTTAAAAATGTGCTAAAAATGTAATGAATAAAATAATTACTTAACCTGAAGCCACAATGATTCAACAAGTTAAAAAGAAACAACATTTAACATGCAAGTTGTTATACATTTTACATACATAGTTATATAGTAAGTCTGGTTGAAAAAAAGTCCATCTAGTTTAAACCAATAAAAAAAAGGAAAAAAAATAATCCTAAAAAAAATAAATAAATAAAAATCATATAATCCTATATACCCAATTCTATACCCACAGTTGATCCAGACGAAAGCAAAAATAAACCCAGCAAAGCATGAACCAATTTGCTCCAGCAGGAAAAAATAATTCCTGATCCCCCAAGAGGCAATCAGATATTCCCTGGATCTACTTTACCTATAAATGTTAGTTATTTTATGTACATTTAGGAAACAATCCAGACCTTTTTTAAAGCAATCTACTGAGCTGGCCAGAACTAGATTTTGAAGTAGTCTATACCACATGTTCACCACTCTTACTGTGAAGAAACCTTTCTGTATTTGAAGAGTAAATCTCTTTTTATCCAGATGTTAAGAGAGACCCCTTGTCCTCTGTGATGATCTTAAAGCGTAACTCCACTTTTGTTAAAAAAATAAAAAAAAAATTCCCCTCTGGGTGATCTATTAACATTTCAAGGATTTTTAACAAACTTTGTTGCAGATTCCTTATCTTTTTTTTTTATTTTATTATCTTTACCATTATCTTTTGTTATTCTCAAAAAAACTGAATTTTTGTAAAATCTTACCATAAAATTCCTTTCTCTGAGTCCTCCAACAGTCGCCGCCCCTCATAAGTCATCACTATTGGGTATTGACTTCCGCTCCGCAGGAGTAGCTAGGCATAAGACTTAGTTAAAAGACACACCCATGGGGGCTGTCCCACTGGTCAATACCCCCCTGCAGTGATCCCTCCCAACTCAGTTTGGTAGAATAGCAGTAGGTGTACAAGAAAAAAACCCAAAAGAGGGGCGGGGGCGGCAACTGTCGGAGGACTCAGAGAAAGGAATTTTACGGTAAGATTTTACAAAAATTCAGTTTTCTCTTACGTCCTCTGACAGTTGCCGCCCCTCATAAGTCATCACTATTGGGATGTCCCAAAGCAGTGAAGACATGAGGGGTGGGAGACGCAACCACAGAAAAGGCAACGCAGTACCCACATCAGAGAAAGGAACCTTACACGCACAGTAAGAGAACCTTCTGGGCAATAGAAAAGGCTCAATAGGAGCAACAACCCAGGAAAACAAAAACCCAGGGGATAAACACCCCAACAGCCAGGGACCCACAAAAAAAACAAGGGTCCCCTATGGCACTGCCGCACTGAGAACTTTGCGGCCAAAGGAGGCATCTGCTGAGGCCAGAACATCCACCTTATAGAATTTGGAAAAGGTGAGCACCGTCGACCAAGTCGCAGCCTTGCACACCTAGGCCACCGAGGCCTGATGCCGGTAGGCCCAGGACGTACTCAATGATCTGGTAGAGTGCACCTTAACAGGAAAGGGTGGAACCCGTTCCTTCAAAGCATAGGCCTGTTCAATGGTCTGTCTGATCCATTTGGCAATGGTCGCCGCCGACGCGGCCATGCCCTTCCGAGGTCCCTCAGGAAGGACAAAGAGGGAATCTGATTTTCGAAAGGATTCAGTGGACGACAGGTATACCCTAATCGCCCTGACAACATCCAAGGAATGCAATGCAACCTCCTTAGGATGCTTAGGCTTCGCACAGAGCAAAGGCAAAACAATGTCCTCATTAAGGTGAAAATCAGAGACCACCTTAGGGAGAAAAGACGAATGAGGTCGCAAGACCACCTTATCCTTGTGAACCACCAAATAAGGAGAGCGGCAAGACAACGCAGCCAATTCTGATACCCTGCGAGCCGAAGTGATAGCCACTAGAAAGCCAACCTTTTTAGACAGCAGAGGTAACGATATCTCCCGGATGTTTTCAAAGGGAGAACGCTGCAATACGGACAGAACCAAGTTCAAGTCCCATGGAGGCAAAGGCTCCCTCCGGGGAGGAGCCAAATGTCGCACACCTTGAATAAAAGGTGCGAATTAAGGAATGAGACGCCACAGGACATTGAAAAAGAACAGCCAGTGCAGAAACCTGGCCCTTTATCATAGCCAGCGCTGGTCCACGCCAGTCTGAAGGAAAGCCAACACCCGCGTCACCGAGTATGAGCGAGGAGAAAACCCCCTGGACTCACACCAGGCAAAATAGGCTTTCCAAGTGCGATAATAAATTTTACCAGAAGAGGCTTTCCTAGCCTTGATTAAAGTAGGAATGACCTCTGGGGAGAGACCCCTGTCTCTCAGGACCTGGCTTTCAACAGCCAGGCCGTTAAAGCATGTGACTGTAAAGCAGGATGGAAGATCGGTCCCTGAGACAGTAGATCTTCCCGCAGTGGCACCTGCCAAGGAGGCTCGACCGCCAGGTGAACAACGTCGGCGTACCAGGACCGGCGTGGCCAGTCCGGCGCCACTAGAATCACCAAGTTCGGTTCCGAGGCTAGCCTGCGAAGGAACCTGGACAACAACTGAATCGGAGGAAAGGCATACATCAGACGATACTGATGCCAAGGGGCCACTAACGCATCCGAGGTGTCCGCTCCCTGCGGATCGTGCGTTCTTGCCACTAATCTTACCACCTTGTGGTTTAGCCGAGACATGAACAGATCCACGTCCGGGGATCCCCACTTCACACACAGCATTTGGAAGACCTCCGGGTGCAGGGACCATTCCCCCTGGTCCAGGGTCTGGCGGCTCAGATAGTCGGCTTGCCAGTTCTCCACACCCGGAATATGAACTGCTGAAATTGCCGGGACATGAGTCTCGGCCCAAGACAGAATGTCGGTCACTGACCACTGGAAGAGACAGAGTTTGATCGCTCTCAATTCCAACATGTTGATCGGAAGGGAGGATTCCTCCTTCGACCAAGTGCCCTGGGCAGACAGGTTGCCCAGGACTCCACCCCAGCCCGACAGGCTGGCATCCGTGGTAATCACCGTCCACAGCAACGGACAGAAGGATTTTCCTTCTGACACAGCCGGGGACTAAAGCCACCACAGAAGATCCATTTTGGTCTGGCGACTCAATGAGACACTCAGATCCAAGGACTGAGGTAGTCTGTCCCACCTGGCCAGGATCTCCGCTTGAAGAGACTGTGTGAAACTGAGCAAAGGGTATCGCCTCGAAGGCCGATACCATCAACCCTAGGGACCGCAAGCAGGTCCCGAGTGACGAGGATGGCTTGTCCCTGAGGGACCTGATCTCGTCCTGTAAGGTCCGGAGCTTGTCATCCGACAAGAACACCTTTGCTTGAACAGAGTCCAGAACCATTCCCAGATAGGGAAGACGAACTTATGAAGGAGACAAAGTCGACTTCTGTACGTTGATGGTCTAACTGAACTCCTGGAGCGTCTGTGCCGTAGTGGACAGAACGCGCAGCAGGCTCTGGCTGGCGCTCGATCTTAAGAGGAGATCGTCCAGATATCCCAAGACCGCAATGCTCTGTGCCCTTAGCAGGCCCAGAACAGGCGCCAACACTTTGGTAAAGACCCTTGGAGCCGAAGCTAGACCAAAAGGTAACGCCACAAATTGATAGTGGTCCTCCGCTATAGCGAACCGAAGGTACCTCTGGTGGCCCTCGAAAATGGGGATGTGTAGGTACGCATCCTTCAGTCTATAGAGGCCAGGAATTCCCCTGGACTCAGGGAGGCCACCACCGAGCAGAGAGATTCCATACGGAACATTCCGAACGCGCACGAAGCGGTTCAGCGCTTTCAGGTCCAGAATAGGACGCACCTTGCCCTCCTTTCTGGGCACAGTGAACAGATTGGAATAAAACGCCCGGAACCTGTCCCTATGAGGCAGTGGGACAATCACCCCCTGGGCAAGCAGGTCCTGCAACGCCTGATGCAGATCCCTCAGACGCCCCGGGATCAGATGAAGATTTGAGGGAAAGAATTTGTCCGCCGGCCGGGAAAGGAATTCGATCTTGTACCCTGACCGAATGATTTCCTGAACCCACCTGTCAGGAATTCGAAGCAGCCAAGGTTGGAGGAAACCGCACAAATGGGTAAGGGCGCCCCTTCAGGCAGAGGCGGATTGACCCGCCGCATCGGCATTGCTGGACTTCTGCTTGCCTGCCCAGGGCTTCTTCTGGCCACCTTGGCCCTTGAAGGGCTTGCCCTTGGTTTGATTCTTAAAGGCACGAAAGGACCCTTGATTGGGTCGAAAGGCGGGACCCCGCTTGCCACGAAAAGACTTGTTCTTCGGGTTTTGGGGCAGCATCATGCTCTTGCCCCCCCGTGACGCCTTTTACCAAGGTATCCAACGACTCGCCAAAAAGGCGAGACCCTGCATAGGGAAAATCAGCCACCGTTTTCCACGACGTCTGGTCAGCCGACCAGCTCTTCAGCCAGATCAGTCGACGGTTAAGCACCGCGACACTTGACAGGCGTGCAGCCAAAGGGGCCTCATTTAAGGCCGCATCGCACAAGTACATGACCCCTTGGTGAATTTGATCCACCATAGCCAGCGTGGCAGGTGGGGCAGAATCAGACGCGAGGGTGCGCCTAAGCACCTTAGTCCAATCTGCCACCGCCTGAGCCAACATGACGGACGCGAAAATAGGTTTGAGCAAGGAACCCGCTACCATGTAGGAATGACGGGCAAGAGACTCCAACCTCCTGTCCGTGGGATCCCAGAACACCGGGGTCTGGAATCAAGGTAGCCTTGTTTAACACGGCAACAGTGTGATCCACCTGTGGAGGCACACACCAGCGCAAGTCCGTAGACGGCGCAAAGGGATAAAGCAGTTTAAACTGACTAGGTACCGTGAAAGGACGTTTTAAATTGCGCCACAGTTCATTCACAGTGTGATGAAACTCAGCGGGGCAGGGAAAAACCTGCGCCGACTTGCGGGTCCTATGTGTACCAAAAGATGACACAATGCCCGGAGGACTGGGCTCATCCTCCAAGTGTAGTGTTTCTTTCACAGAAGAAATCAACTCATCCATAGTCGCGCGTTCTTCAGGCGACCCCGGGGGAGAATCATCAACCCCCTCCACCTCCGCCTCCCCCTCAGACCCTAGTGGGTCCAGGGATGAGCGAGACCCTGAAAAGGGCACGGCAGCCACATCCCCATCTGAATCAGAGGAGAAAGACAGTCTAGGCCTTTTCCTAGCAGCTCGTTCAGCCATCAGCACCTCCATTTTGGACACTAAAGACGCCGGCCAAATCAGGTATAACAGGGGGTACAGCAGGACTGGGGTTCCACACCAGGGCTGGAGGGAATTTGCTGTCCTGAGATTCCATTGCACAAGTTACAATAAAAAGTACTGGCCCTTTAAGATCACTGCGGAGTGCGCAGCCCACCGCTATATGCACAGTGAACACAGACCCCCAAAAAGGAGACAAAACTGAGCCAGGAAGGACAAAACAGAGTTATGGAAGAGACAGTCTGCAGAGCCCCCACAGAGTGTTTCCACACCGAACGCTGCTTCAGAGGAAAAGGAGGTGAGGTCATCAGAGGCTGAACTATAAGCTGCAAGACCAAGGGAAAATGGCTGCCTATAGAAATGAATGGGAGGCTTCGGCAAAATGGCCGCAGACGTGCTCAGAACGATCGTTCTGCCACACACAAGATGGCGCCGGATGGCGCCAAAACACACTACACAGCATGCAGTTACCAGCCCACAGTGAAGCCAGACATGCTTGCCCATACCTAAAATGGCGGACCGCGTGGTTTTCACCCGCTGTGGCCGCCGTACACACAGTCTGCACCCCCAAAACACTGCAGTGACACGGGGGAAGGGGCCCCCAAAACCACAAAGCACCGCAAGTAAAAGAGACCCCCGCAGGGATCGCATCAGGGAGCCCCACACAGGCACAGACATGGGGAACACACAGCAACACAGGACTGCCACCCCAGACAGAGGCCCCACACAGAAAGAACTTACCTGTACCGGATGGCGTGGGGTGCCTCTATGAACGGAAAGCCGCTGTCCTCATATGACAGGGAATGCCATTAGCCAAAAACAGGACACTGCAGCACCGCAGATGTGTCCAGTGAGGTAGCCACCTCACAGGCTGCATCCCTGCTGCGAGCAGGGATGGGTCGTTCATAATGCCAGGACGAACACATGGCTGAACGCTCGATGGCAGGCTGGGGATCCCTCTGACCCTCTGCCCTGGAGAGCCGGGCGGCCAGTCCGATTCCCAGCTCCGCAAGAATCCATCTTCATCCGAAGATCTGACTAAACTAAGCTGACAAAAGAAACAGCTATTAAAACAAGAAAAAACTGACATTTGCAAAGATAAAAGATTAGAAAGGCTGAGACTGAAGCCCCAGCACAGGGAAGCCTGACTACTCCTGACGCTAGGCAGAGACAAACTGGGTTGGGAGGGATCACTGCAGGGGGGGTATTGACCAGTGGGACAGCCCCCGTGGGTGTGTCTATGCTAAATGCTTTTGTTCTTTTAACTAAGTCTTATGCCTAGCTACTCCTGCAGAGCGGAAGTCAATACCAAATAGTGATGACTTATGAGGGGCGGCGACTGTCAGTGGACGTAAGAGAAATCTCTGTTTGTTCCTCTGTGCCCCTGTGCGGAGTGAGCCCTAATGGGAGTGGTTTCATAATGATCAATCAGCTGCAGGACACTAAATAAGGAAAGCTGCTGGGCCTGCATCACTTTACCTATTGGGGGAATCTCACTAAAAGTGACATTTTTGTTGCAGGGGATGTCTGAAATCTGACTTGAATCTTGTTGCAGACTTCTGGGAAAATCAGTGAGCCTATCACACAAGCAGGAAATTATGTTTGGGGGGGTGTTCTGTACACATTCTGTGTACAGAACACCTCCAGGTAGCCATATTGGATTGCATTTTCAGAAAATTATTGCGGCTGCAGATTGAAAAGAAAAGGCATTTTTTTAATAACATTTAATTACAATATGTCTTGTGTCACAATTGTATACACCATATTATTTGCTAGTTTTTTTCCCCCACAAAAGTGGAGTAAGGCCCCTTTCACACATGCTGTCCGTTTGTCCATCCTTCATCCATCTGTTGACAGATAAAAAACAGACATCAATGCATTCCTATGGAAAAATAGATGTAAATAGATGACCAATCATTTACATTCGTTTTCATCCTCTTCTGTCAACATCCGTTTTTTTTAAGGGATAAAAGCCCTATTTTTCATCCGTTAAAAATGTAAAAACGGATGAAAAAGGATGACAAGGGATGACAACGAATGACAAACAGATGACAAATGGATGAAAAACTGATTACGAAGGATGAAAAACGTGACTAAACTGATGAAATGAACGGTCCGGTCCGTATGTGTGAAAGGGGCCTTAGGATGATTGTCCATTAACATCCATTTTCATCCGCTTCCGTCAATGTCCGCTTTTTGGAACGGATGAATGCCCTATTGTTCATCCGTCAAAAAAACGGATCGGACGTAAAACGGATGTAAACGGACAAACGGTGGCCACTCACTAAAATTAGAGGAAAGGCGGTTTAACCTTAAAATACGCAGGGGGTTCTTCACTGTGAGAGCAGTAAGGATGTGTAATTCTCTTCCACAAGCAGTGGTATCAGCAGGAAGCATTGATAGTTTCAAAAAACTATTAGATGGGCACCTTAAAGACCACAACATAGAGGGGTATACAATGTACGGTTAACAGCAAACACACACACACATCATAGGTTGAACTGGATGGACTGGTGTCTTTTTTCAACCTCACTAACTATGTAACGGTCTTTTTTTCATCCGTTTTTGCATTGGTAGTGAATGTAAAAAAACGGATGCAAAAACAGATGAAAAACTGATACATTTTAGCATGACTGAACAGATGAACTGAACGGACCGTATGTGTGGAAGGGGCCTTAGCCTTTAAAGAGAATAACGCAACGCCAAGTTCACTACATAGACCACTTATGTATTTATAAATATTGATCATAACTCCCCTAATCTCCTCTCCTCAAGAGAGTAAATTCAGCTCCTCTAATCTTTCGTCATAGCTGACAGTACAGAATAGTACAGGACACAGGCATTTTGTAAGTGGCAAACTTGCAGTCCTCCTTGAGACGGACTATGGTATAGGGTGTGCTTAACTATTCTGGTGGAGTGGGATACATTTCAGAATCTGCTGTTGTAGGTTCTGCAGGAAAGTAGACAGAATCCTTAGGGGCAATACTCGAACAGGTACAATAGCTTTGGTAAGTACAGTATCTCACAAAAGTAAGCATACCACTCGCGTTTTTGTAAATGTCATATCTTTTCATGTGACAACACTGAAGAAATTACACTTTGCTACAATGTAAAGTAGTGAGTGTGCAGCTTGTATAACAGTGTAAATCTGCTGTTCCCTCAAAATAACTCGACACACAGCCATTAATGTCTAAACCGCTGGCAACAAAAGTGAGTACACCCCTAAGTGAACATGTCCAAATTGGGCCCAAAGTGTCAAAATTGTGTGTGGCCACCATTATTTTCCAGCACTGCCTTAACACACTTGGGCATGGAATTCACCAGAGCTTCACAGGTTGCCACTGGAGTCCTCTTCCACTCCTCCATGACATCACAAAGCTGGTGGATGTTAGAGACTTGCACTCCTCCACCTTCCGTTTGAGGATGCCCTACAGACGCTCAATAGGGTTTAGGTCTGGAAACATGCTTGGCCAATCCATCACCTTTAGCCTCAGCTTCTTTAGCAAGGCAGTGGTCGTCTTCGAGGGGTGTTTGGGGTTGTTATGTTGGGAATACTGCCCTGCGGCCCAGTCTCCGAAGGGGGGGGGGGGAAATCTTGCTCTGCTTCAGTATGCCACACTACAGTCACTCATGCAGCCCCAGACCATGACACTCCCACCACCATGCTTGACTGTAGGCATGACACTTGTCTTTGTACTCCTCACCTGGTTGCCGCCACACACTCTTGAACTAGTTCCAGTAAGCAATGTCCTTGGTCTTCTTGTCTTCAGCCAACCGTTTGCAGGCTTTCTTGTGCATTATCTTTATAAGAGGCTTCCTTCTGAGATGAGAGCCATGCAGACCAATATGATGCACTGTGCGTCATGTGGTGTGAGCATTGACAGGCTGCCCCCCCTCCTCTTCAACCTCTGCAGCAATGCTGGCAGCATTCATGCATCTATTTCTCAAAGACAACCTCTGGATAGGATGCTGAGAATGTGCATTCAACTTCTTTGATGGACCATGGCGAGGCCTGTTCTGAGTGGAACCTTTCCTGTTAAACCGCTGTATGTTCTTGGCCACCGTGCTGCAGCTAAGTTTTAGGGTCTTGGCAATCTTCTTTTAGCCTAGGCCATCTTTATGTAGAGCAACAATTCTTTTTTTCAGATCAGAGTTTTTTGCCATGAGGTGCCATGTTAAACTTCCAGTGACCAGTAAGAGAGTGAGAGCCCAATGGGCCCAATCTGGACATTTTCACTTAAGGGTGTACTCACTTTTGTTGCCAGCGGTTTAGAAATTAATGGCTGTGTGTTGAGTTCGTTTGAGAGGACAGCAAATTTACAGCTATACAAGCTATACGCTCACTCTTTACATTGTAGCAAAGTGTAATTTCTTCAATATTGTCACATGAAAAGATATACCGTAAATATATATAAAAAAAAAAAAAAAAGTAAAAGATATAATAAAATATTTACAAAAATGTGAGAGTGTACTTACTTTTGCGAGATACTGTGCATGTGTTTATACATACTCACACACACACATACATACATATATATAGCAATGCCCCCTAGAGGACTGCCGCCTGCTGAGAATTGCACTTTCTGGATTCTGGATTCCCCTGCGTCACCCTTAGCAAATGATAGCAGATAATTAGCATTGAAAGTCCTTGGCTCAGCCAATAATCAATCCAGGGGGTGTTGGTTTTTGTGTTTTTATTTGGAACTGGGATAGGAGAAGGGATAAGTGGGATACTCCAACTATGAACCATGCACATACTTGAGGACAACTAGCTGTAGTGTGCGGCAAGGCCGCTGCTTCACCATGCCACTGAAGTGAAGATAGATAATGTGTTTCTGTTTGAATTACTCTTCAGGGTCTAACTTGGCACCCCCTTTCTCAATAGATGTGTGTGCTGGCACCTGTCCACTGACTCTCCACTGGAGTGGTCCCCTTCCTGGGCAGACCCCCAGCAAGCTTCCCGGTACTCATGGACACTGTTTTTCAAAAGGTAGCTCTGCCTCCAACTCCATCAGTAAGCATCCACTGGACCTCCTGGCTCAGCTCCACAATCCTGGATCACAAAGCCAACCGCCTGTGACCACCATCCACAGCAGCAGGAGAGACAACTGTCACCGTCCTTCTGGGACCTGATTTCCAGCCCGAAGACACCCTGTTACATGTGCCCTTGACTTTTATAACATATCCCAGGATGCAACACTGCTTGTGCCAAACCACTGGGATAGTTACGAAGGCCTGTGTGTCACTGACTGGGTTTCCTCCACTGTCCAACAGGCTTTCCTATTGGATACAGTGGGGACACTCCCTCAGGCCAGATGAATCACACATGAATACATGCAACAGGCAAAACTAACAATCAGGACCCCCTGATAAGCAGATGGAGACACTAGGCCTTACCTACCTAGCACCTACCTAGGAGGGTGCTACATACATACACACATATATATATATATATATATATATATATATATATATACACACACACACAGTGGGTACGGAAAGTATTCAGACCCCCTTAAATTTTTCACTCTTTGTTATATTGCAGCCATTTGCTAAAATCATTTAAGTTCATTCTTCTTCCTTATGAATGTACACATAGCACCCCATACTGACAGAAAAACACATAATTGTTGACCTTGTTGCAGATTTATTAAAAAAGAAAAACTGAAATATCACATGGTCCTAAGTATTCAGACCCTTTGCTGTGACACTCATATTTAACTCAGGTGCTTTCCATTTCTTCTGATCATCCTTCAGATGGTTCTACACCTTCATTTGAGTCCAGCTGTGTTTGATTATACTGATTGGACTTGATTAGGAAAGCCACACACCTGTCTATATAAGACCTTCCAGATCACAATGCATGTCAGAGCAAATGAGAATCATGAGGTCAAAGGAACTGCCTGAAGAGCTCAGAGACAGAATTGTGGCAAGGCACAGATCTGGCCAAGGTTACAAAAAGATTTCTGCTGCACTTAAGGTTCCTAAGAGCACAGTGGCCTCCATAATCCTCAAATGGAAGACGTTTGGGATGACCAGAACCCTTCCTAGAGCTGGCCGTCCGGCCAAACTGAGCTATCGGGGGAGAAGAGCCTTGGTGAGAGAGGTAAAGAAGAACCCAAAGATCACTGTGGCTGAGCTCCAGAGATGCAGTCAGGAGATGGGAGAAAGTTGTAGAACCATCACTGCAGCCCTCCACCAGTCGGGGCTTTATGGCAAAGTGGCCCGACGGAAGCCTCTCCTCAGTGTAAGACACATGAAAGCCCGCATGGAGTTTGCTAAAAAAACACCTGAAGGACTCCAAGATGGTGAGAAATAAGATTCTCTGGTCTGATGAGACCAAAATAGAACTTTTTGGCCTTAATTCTAAGCGGTATGTGTGGAGAAAACCAGGCACTGCTAATCACCTGTCCAATACAGTCCCAACAGTGAAGCATGGTGGTGGCAGCATCATGCTGTGGCGGTGTTTTTCAGCTGCAGGGACAGGACGACTGGTTGCAATCGAGGGAAAGATGAATGCGGCCAAGTACAGGGATATCCTGGACAAAAACCTTCTCCAGAGTGCTCTGGACATCAGACTGGGCTGAAGGTTTACCTTCCAACAAGACAATGACCCTAAGCACACAGCTAAAATAACGAAGGAGTGGCTTCACAACAACTCCGTGACTGTTCTTGAATGGCCCAGCCAGAGCCCTGACTTAAACCCAATTGAGCATCTCTGGAGAGACCTAAAAATGGCTGTCCACCAACGTTTACCATCCAACCTGACAGAACTGGAGAGGATCTGCAAGGAGGAATGGCAGAGGATCCCCAAATCCAGGTGTGAAAGACTTGCTGCATCTTTCCCAAAAAGACTCCTGGCTGTATTAGATCAAAAGGGGGCTTCTACTAAATACCGAGCAAAGGGTCTGAATACTTAGGACCATGTGATATTTCAGTTTTTCTTTTTTTAATAAATCTGCAACAATGTCAACAATTCTGTGTTTTTCTGTCAGTATGGGGTGCTATGTGTACATTCATGAGGAAGAAGAATGAACCTAAATGATTTTAGCAAATGGCTGCAATATAACAAAGAGTGAAAAATTTAAGGGGGTCTGAATACTTTCCGTACCCACTGTATATATATAGTAATATACCGGTGAGATGAGTCCATGCCAGTTATGCAGTTCAAGGGCTTGTTGGCCCACTTTTATTACAGAAAAAGGGAAAAAACATAGTTCATCCAGGATTCCCACACAGGGGTTTCAACTTTACACACCAATAAAGAAATAATAAATGAATACTACCAAGCCACCTGGTTCTCTGGTCAGCACTGCTGCTCAGGCTTTGGCCTTGGTCCCCTTGACCCTGTAAGGGCTCTTTTAACACGGGCGTTCCTTTTTTTTTGCCCGATCAAGTCCTTTTTTTTTTTTTTTGTAACGGACACGGATGACACTTGTGTCATCCGGTCCGTATGTCCGTTTTTCATCCCATCCGTTTGCGGATGAAAAACTGACATAATGCATGTCTATGTAAATACGGATGTCTGCGGATGACACCACTGACATCCGCAGACATCCGAAGAAAAGAAAAAATAGGGTTCTCCTCCGTTCAAAAAAACTGAACTGAACTGAACTGACAAAAAACGGATGTCAGAGGATGATCATCCGATGACATCCGTATTTACATAGAGATACATTATGTCAGTTTTTCATCCACAAACGGATGGGATGAAAAACGGCCATACGGAACGCCCGTGTGAAAGAGCCCTAACAGTGTCCCTGTTTGGTACACACTCTGTACCCCTACTGACACTCTCCTTTTACAGCTTCCTTGCTGCTCAAGCTCACAGGTTTGGGCCCCTCCGTCTGCCCCGTGCAGACATGCACACTTTTCCCTTGCATACCAGGACTCCTCAGGAGGGTGGAGCCAAGAACCCAGATCCTGTCTCTACTAAAAGGCCCAGACCCACCTGCACAATCAGTGTGCTGGCTGTTCCCAAGACCTGGTCCCAGGATTGGAGATTTCCTCCCACCCAGATCGCTATGAAATCTCCAAGCTCCAGGTCCCCAACTGTATTTTATTAACCACAGGGGAAACTGAAAACACAGCCTCCTCCAAGTTAACCACTTTACCACTAGAGCATTTTGCTGTCTTACGTCTGGGCCACTTTTTGCGATTCGGCGCTGTGCAACTTTAACTGACAATTGTGCGATGCCATACCCAAACGAAATTTACGTCCTTTTTTTCCCACAAACAGAGCTTTCTTTTGGTGGTATTTGATCACCTGTGCGATTTTTACTTTTTGCGCTATAAACAAAAAAAGAGCTTAAATTTTGAAAAAACAACAATATTTTTCACATTTTTTTTATATGAAATTCCCCCCAAAAAAATGTAAAAATCAAAATTTTTTTAAATTTTTGGCCAATTTGTTTTCTGCTACCTAGGTTTAGTAAAAAAATTCACAATAAGCGTATTTTGATTGGTTTGCGCAAAAGTTATTGCGTTTACTAACAAAGGGAAAGATTTCTGTCATTTTTGGTGTTTTTTTTTAACGCGTAATGGCGGCGATCTGCGATTTTTTTGTGGGACTGCGACATTGCGGCGGACAGATCGGACCCTTGACTGACATTTTTGACACTTTTGGGGGTACCAGTGACATTACTGCAGTAATCAGTGCTATATATATGTACTGTTACTGTAAAAATTACACTGGCAGGGAAGGGGTTAATTTTATTGGAGAGGGAGGGGTTAATGTATGCCTGGTGCTTACTGACGTGTGTGGGGGGAGGTGACTGAGTGACACAAGGACAGATCCAGGGTTCAGCTATGCTGAACCCTGCAATCTGACCCTGCCTGTCACTTGGGAGATCCGGCCGCTTGTGTTTACACAAGCAGGCGGATCTCCACACTAGATCCCCGACGATCGGGGAAGAGCGGCGGTGATCGCCGCTGCTCCTCCCCTGGCCCGACTCCCGCTGTGACTGAATACAGCGGGAAGGGGGTAGTACTACGTCGTCAGACGATAACGAGCCACTTTGCCGCAGTAGTACTACGGTACTCAGACGGCAAGTGGTTAAACAGTCCTCCTGGAGCCTCTCAACCTGCCTTTTTGAGAATCCTGGATGACATACCCACTCCCAGCTTTATATATATATATATACATACAGTGCCTTGCGAAAGTATTCGGCCCCCTTGAACTTTGCGACCTTTTGCCACATTTCCGGCTCCAAACATAAAGATATAAAACTGTAATTTATTGTGAAGAATCAACAAGTGGGACACAATTTTTATTTGAAATATCCAATAAATTTCATTCCACTTCATGATTGTGTCCCACTTGTTGATTCTTCACAAAAAATTACAGTTTTATATCTTTATGTTTAAATTAAATAAGAGGATCAATGCGCTACCCAGAGGGGTTTGATAGGAGTGAATCAATTCCAAAAAAATCAAAATGAAAAAAATAAAAATAAAGAAAAAGCTGCCAATCTTAATCAGTGTCCCCACTGTGAATTGATACGTGTATGGTGTAGAAAATCGGCGCTAATTCAAAATAGTAAATAAAATGTGATAAACTCTGTGACAATAACGATGTCCACCACTGTGGATGGTGCTCTATGTGATTAAACCCTGATGCAAAAAAAAAACCAAAATATTCAAAGTAAAATCAATACTCAATATAGAACTGTAAATAGGAGCCTATACACATGGAATCTTCAGTGAATGACTGTGAAAGGATTGTGCATTGATAAAGTCCTCAAATAAAATAGATAATGTGTCAATCCCAAAGAAAATAATATATATATGGTGCAATCACAAAATAGTAATCAATGCAATCGATACGGTATATATACTCGAATGTCCGTGCAAATTTCAGTACGTTGGACGTACAAAAAGACCCCTCTGGAAACGTTTGCGAGAACACACTCAAAACATCAAAAAAGGTTTTGTGAAGCATAGTATTTCTAAACATTTTTCTGAAAAACATAACAAAGATCCAAAACTTTTAAAATTTTGGGGGGGTGGAGAAATATAAAGCCCACTGGAGGGGCAGTAACAAGATAAGGACGTTGAGTCAAGCCGAATCCAGATGGATATTTGAAATTCAAAGTTTTATTCCATTAGGTCTTAATGTCGAATTTGATTTAAATTGTTTTATCTCTGATTTTTAGATTCACCTTCTCCTGGTTTTTACCATTCTGATATTTATTAGGGCCACCGATATAGTTTATATATTTATATTTGGATATCTGCGATTTTTTATATATATAATTTGAATTTTTATATTTTTAGCATATTTTTATCATTTTTATTTATTTTATACACAATTTTGAGGCATTTCATGTATATACATATGTTTTTATATATGTTACACCATTTCCCTGCTGTTTGATTACTTCAGACCGAAAAAAATGAAAAAAATCGTTGAGATCTGCCTATCTATGGTATGACGGTCTTTTGAGGTTGACCGAACATATGAATAAGCTCAGGATCATCCTCATAGGTTAACTCACAGCACGGACGTGTGCTTAGTTGAACCAAGCGTTATTGTATCGGCAGTGCAATGGTGAATGTAATGTGGTTGATTGATTCCATGGCAACCGCTATGCTATATAGACCGGCAGCGAGTCACCCATGCTCACATCCCTTGATAAAGTCACGTCGGTAGTGACGAAACGTGTCGGGGGGAGCCGGGTGACGTCACCTCCGTGTTTACGGCCGTAACCGGAGGTTTTACAGTGTATCGCTTGTAGCATTCTTTTTGCTCGTTTGTTGCTATTTAATTGTAAGTGTATCTTAATTTCTAATTAAACTGGTTTTTGAAGTTACTGCACCATGTGGTCTCATTTTATACCCTATGAGGCGGAACGGCTCGAAGTGAGCATATTGTGCAGCTGAAGACCTGTATTGCATTGGGAGATCGATGTACTGCGAACATCAGTGATTACATGCCCGCAAGAGAGGAGAGAGGTCGGAAGCCCATTTCAAAGGAAAGCAATCGGCTTGTTTGGATTACACACATGTGCAGATAGTGTGTGTGGGAGGTAAGCGGCCACTACACACCTGTTTGTTGGAGATTGGATCGATATCCAGACTATTGATGCTATATCATACGATTGGTTGATCCTTTTAAGATTTTCTTTTTGAAGAATTTATTTCATTCATCTGTGATTGTGTATTGGACACTGTGGGACTTTCTCAGATATTTATTTTTACACATAACTTTTTTTATGAATTTTTTCATCACAGATTTATATTATCAACGATTATATTGATCATCACCATTTCTCATCGATTGCAATGATTACTATTTTGTGATTGCACCATATATATATTATTTTCTTTGGGATTGACACACTATCTATTTTATTTGAGGACTTTATCTATGCACAGTCCTTTCACAGTCATTCACTGAAGATTCCATGTGTATAGGCTCCTATTTACAGTTCTATATTGAGTATTGATTTTACTTTGAATAATTAGTTTTTTTTTTTGCATCAGGGTTTAATCACATAGAGCACCATCCACAATGGTGGACATCGTTATTGTCACAGAGTTTATCACATTTTATTTACTATTTTGAATTAGCGCCGATTTTCTACACCATACACATATCTTTATGTTTGAAGCCTGAAATGTGGCAAAAGGTCGCAAAGTTCAAGGGGGCCGAATACTTTCGCAAGGCCCTGTATTTAAACATTTCCAAATGAATTGTATACTCCTGGAGTAAAAATCTAATAATATATTATAAGGTTTGAACACACACTACAGACACAGATTTAGGCTGGATACATACTATACAACTTTTGTTGATAAGACTTCCTTTAGATTTACCTTCAACTATGTAATACAAGGGCCTGCCTGATTGCATACAAATTGAAAGTGTTTAGATTTGACCTCATATTATATGGTTTTGGTAAATCTAAAGGAAAAAAATCTAAAGAAAATTGTATAGTGTGTATGGCCCATTAGCCATTGTGATATATAACATCTTTATAAATAAAACCAAGTTTCATAAACAAACAGAAATATTGCTTTTTGACAAACCGCAAAGTGCAACTTTACAATACAAAAACCCAAAAAACTGTAAACTTTATTGGCTGTAATGTCATTGCACATATTACCTGAATATATTACCAACATTAAATATTAGGGAAAAATATAAGAAAAGCCTTTTTCTTAATTTAAGTTTTCAGCAGCTTAGTAGATGCCCTCTTACTTATGCTTATGTGGTGGTGCAATACATGTTTAAACTTTAATGTGCTATTATTACAGGCTCTGGATGGAATTGTGTTGCTGATTTAGAAATTGCCAGCAGAGAAGTGTTAATTTTTATGTCAATTTTCAATTTAGTTTTAGTTATAGTCTTAGGACTAAAAATATAATTTTTGTAAGAACTTACCGTAAAATTATTTTCTCTGAGTCCTCTGACAGTCGCCGCCCACTCATACAGTCTTCACTACTGGGTATTGGTTATCCACAGGAGTAAGCTAGGCAGAAGATTTTGTTAGAAAACATTCACAAAACCTTGTATAGACACACCTACAGGGGGCTGTCCCTCTGGTCCAATACCCCCCTGCTAGCAGCATTCCCAATTCAGTTTGTAGCAAGCAGTATATAGGTCCATGAACCCCAAAAGAGGGGCGGGGGGCGGCGACTGTCGGAGGACCCAGAGAAAAGAATTTTACAGTAAGTTCTTACAAAAATTCTATTTTCTCTTACGTCCTCTGACAGTGGCCACCCACTCATACAGTCTTCACTACTGAGATGTCCCAAAGCAGTGAAGATGTGAGGGGTGGGAAACGTAACCGTCTAAAAGGCAACGCAGCACCCAGTTCAGAGAAAAGAACCTTATCTTGTACCAGAAAGGTAAATCACTGGGTAACAGGAAAGTTCAACAGGAGCAAACAAACCCAGGAAAGCAAAATAACCAAAGGGGGAAAAACCCCAACAGGAGGGGACAGGCTAAAAAAAAAAATTTTGCCCTGACAGGCATCAGGGTCTGACGGCTCAGATAGTTGGCCTGCCAGTTCTCCACACCTGGAATGTGAACTGCCAAAATCGCCGGGACCTGCGTCTCGGCCCAAGACAGAATCTCGGCCACTTCCATGGCCGCCCCGGCACTCCTGGTGCCCCCTTGGTGATTTATGTAAGCCACCACAGTTGCGTTGTCCGTCTGCACACGCACAGGGCAGCCCCGAAGATGATCCGACCAACGGAGCAAACATAGTCTGATCGCTCGCAGTTCCAAGATTTTGATCGACAGTGCCCTGGGCAGACAATTGCCTAGAACGCCACCCCAGCCTGACAGGCTGGCGTCCGTGGTGACCACCGTCCATGACAACGGCCGGAAGGATTTCCTTTCCGTCAGAGCCGGAGACTGGAGCCACCACAGAAGATCCGCTCTGACTTGGTGGCTCAAAGAGATCCTCCTTTCATGTGTGGAACTGTGCAAATGGTATCGCCTTGAAGGCTGACACCATCAATCCCAGGGACCGCAAGCAGGTCCTGAGCGATGAGGACTTGTTCTGCAGAGTCCGGAGTTTGTCCTCCGGCAGGAAGACTTTTGCCTGGGCGGAGTCCCAAACCATCCCCAGGCAAGGGAGGCGAACAGAAGGAGACAATATCGACTTCTGAAAATTGATGGTCCACCCGACCTCCTGAAACATCTGAACCGTGGTTGACAGATCGCGCAACAGTGTGGCACTGGAACTCGACCTTAATAGGAGATCATCCAGATACCCAAGGATTGCAATCCCCTGCGCCTGCAACAGGGCCAGGACAGGAGCCAACACTTTGGTAAACACCCTTGGAGCCGAAGCAAGACCAAAAGGCAACGCCACAAACTGATAGTGCTCCTCCGCGAGTGCGAATCTGAGGTACCTCTGATGACCTTTGTAAATGGGGATGCGTAAATACGCATCCTTGAGGTAGATGGAAGCCAGGAAATCTCCCGGACTCCGGGAGGCCACCATCGATCGGAGGGACTCCATGCGGAATTTTTGAACCCTGCACGAAGAGGTTTAGAAACTTTAAGTCCAAAATTGGACGCACCTTGCCCCCCTTCCTGGGCACCGTGAACAGATTCGGAAAGAATCTGTCTGTTGGGCGTGATCGAAATTCGATCTTGTACCCTGACCGAATGAGTTCCTGAACCCATCTGTCCCGAACCTTGGCCAGCCAGGGCTCGGGAAAACAGCGCAAACGTCCCCCCACCCCTGAGACGGGTGAGGGCGCCCCTTTAGGTCGAGGCGGGATGGGTCGCCGTGCCAGAGTGGGCGGCTTTTGATTTCCCCGCCCAAGGCTTCTTCTGGCCACCAGAGGCCTCGAAGGATTTGCCCTTGTCTTGTGCCTTGAAGCCACAAAGGGACCCCTGGTTAGGTTTAAAGGAAGGGCCCCGCTTACCGCAGAAAGACTTGCCCGTGGAAACCTGGGGCAGCAGCGTGCTTTTACCCCCAGTGACCCCCCTTCACTAATTCGTCCAGGGAGTCCCCAAAAAGGCGATTCCCTGCATGAGGGATGTCAGACACTGTCTTCTTGGAAGACTGGTCGGCCCACCAGCTTTTCAAACACACGATGCGACGGATCGTCACTGCGACTGCAGATAAGCGTAAGACTAAAGGGGCGTCATCCAAGGCCGCGTCACACAGGTATAAAACAGCCTGAATAATTTGGTCCACCATCTCCAGAGTAACAGGAGGGGTGGAATCAGCCACAAGGGTGCGTCTTAGTACCTTAGTCTACTCCACCACAGCCTGAGAGACCATTACTAAGGCGAACACGGGTTTCATCAAGGAACCTGCCACCAGATAGGAATGCCGGGTAAGAGACTCCACCCGCCTATCCGCCAGATCTCTAAACACCGGAGAATCCTCAGCGGGCATCAAAGTGGCTTTATTTAACCTGGACACAGTGTGGTCCACCTTAGGGTCACAGATCAGCAGAAAGGGCAAAAGAACCGCTCCAGTGATAAGGTAATCCCAACCATCAAAATAAGGTGCAGCAAGGATCCGCAGTCCAGGCAACTGTATTGTATAGAGAGAAATAGCCGCACTCCAACTTGAAGGTGAAAAATATAAAATCTTTTTTTTTCGTATCCAAAAGATAAAATCAATTCAAAGTGTATCCATAGTACAGTCAGAGACAAGAGATGAACGCATAGTAGTTGACGCGTTTCACGGATAAACGTCCGCTTAGTCGTAACCATGCACATACATGAAGAGATATTGCTTAAATAGTGGCTAACACTTCCTGAGCTCATCCTTGATCATCGTTAATTGAGCACACAGCTGCAAGTCATCCACACCCAGTTCACAAATGGAAACAGCTCAGGAAAATTTCATGTATGGAGACACCACCCACAGCAAGGCAATTGCAATGCGTATGAAAAATAGAAGACAGAATAAAAGAAATAAAAAGCAATAATAACAAAGATAATGTAGAAAAAGAGAAAAAGAAGAAAAAGAAAAAGACAAAGCAAAAGCCATAGAAAATAAAAATAAATATAAAAATGTAGAGCAAAATAAGAAATATCCGTAAAATGCATGTGAGTTGCTGGGATGATCTCTCCTAGTACAAACTATAAAATCTCTTTAAAGGAAAAAGAAAGAGCGGGAAGTCCCTCGATTTAGATAATATGAAATACATACATGCACCGCCGAAATGGCAATAAAGGAAAACATGCATCTAGGTCTCATGTAGAGGATATCGATGCATATGAAGCATGCCTCCTTAAAGTAACCATATATAAAGTTATACCGAAAAAATGCTATGAAAAAATGAATAAATGAAACAACCCTGGAAAATATAAAATAAAATAAACACTACTAAGAAATGAAAAATCATAATCAATTCATGTATATAATAAATAGCCGATATCATCAAAGCTATGTGCTCCATAAACGATAGTGATCGTACAATGTAGTAATATAACATCCTTGGGTATTATATACCCCAATTCTGTTACAACAAAGATACACCTTATTATAACAACATGCATTTATATAATCACATCACAGAACAGTCTAATGCATGTGGTATAAATATATACACAAACAAATTAAACAATGTATCAAAGTGTGTACATGCATGTTACAAAACGTACAGATATCGCATAGGCACAATAACCCTAGCATTCCAGAGTGAACCAAATATCCAAAAAAGGATTCAAACAAATAAGTATAATAATATGTAATAAATCAATAAGGCCCCGTTCACATTGCCGCGATCCGACTTGGGGGGGGGGGCGACCTCCGAGGTCGCGGTGTGAGCAGCGCGCCGCGACCTCGGAGCGGCCGCCACGGACTTCATAACATTGAAGTCTATGGCGGTCGCCTCCGGGTCGCCCCAAAGAAGCTCCGGACCCTTTTTCTAAGTTGGAGCGACTTGTGTCGCTCCTATTAGAACGGGTCCCCAGCTTCCCTATGGAAGGCGACCTACGGCTACCGGTGAGGTGACCAGGTCGCCTTAGTGTGAACGGGGACTTAAGGAAGAACAAAAAAAAAAATAGAAAAAACGCAGGGCAAAAAAAAAAGAAGAAAGAAAACAGAAGAAAGAGGGGGAGAAAGGAAAAACAAAACCAGAGAGAAAGAAAAGAAGAGAAAACGGGAAAAAAAAAAAAAAAAGAAGAGCAACAATTGCTATCTATCTCTGTTTTTTTTTTGTTTTTTTCCGTTTTCTCTTCTTTTCTTTCTCTCTGGTTTTGTTTTTCTTTTCTCCCCCTCTTTTTCTGTTTTCTTTTCTTTCTTTTTTTTTTTTCCCCTGCGTTTTTGTTTTCTTTTTTTTCCTGCGTTTTTTCTATTTATTTTTTTTCTCCGTTTTCTTTTCTTCTCTTTCTCTCTGGTTTTGTTTTTCCTTTCTCCCCCTCTTTTTTCTGTTTTCTTTCCTTTTTTTCTTTTTCCTGCGTTTTTTCTATTTTTTTTTTTTTGTGCTTCCTTTATTGATTTATTACATATTATTATACTTATTTGTTTGAATCCTTTTTTGGATATTTGGTTCACTCTGGAATACCAGGGTTATTGTGCCTATGCGATATCTGTACGTTTTGTAACATGCATGTACACACTTTGATACATTGTTTAATTTGTTTGTGTATATATTTATACCACATGCATTAGACTGTTCTGTGATGTAATTATATAAATGCATGTTGTTATAATAAGGTGTATCTTTGTTGTAACAGAATTGGGGTATAAAGCCCCGTACACACGTACTGATCGTCGGCCAAATGATCGGCCGTCTTTTGTCCAGGGCTGTCGTGTCTGTTGAAAACTGCAAAAGACTGCACACGAATTTTGTCGGCCAACAACAGCCGACTGCAGAAGTGATGTCATGTGATGGTTAACTTTCCTTGTCTTTTTTCTTTTCTGAGCATGCCCAGTCTTGCTAATCGGCTGTCTGTCGGCCGAAATCTGTACTGACTGGTGAACAATCGGCCGTTCTGGTGTTGGCCAAGAAAAATTTTAATGCCTGCACGACAGATTCTGTTTGGCCGAAAATGCGCTGTCGGCTGTCGGAAGCATCATACTAACAAGCCTACAATCGGCCGATCGGTCATCGGCCGAATATTTACGTCCGACAATCGGTATGTGTGTACGGGGCTTATAATACCCAAGGATGTTATATTACTACATTGTACGATCACTATCGTTTATGGAGCACATAGCTGTGATGATATCGGCTATTTATTATATACATGAATTGATTATGATTTTTCATTTCTTAGTAGTGTTTATTTTATTTTATATTTTCCAGGGTTGGTTCATTTATTCATTTTTTCATAGCATTTTTTCTGTGTAACTTTATATATGGTTACTTTAAGGAGGCATGCTTCATATGCATCGATATCCTCTACATGAGACCTAGATGCATGTTTTCCTTTATTGCCATTTCGGCGGTGCATGTATGCATTTCATATTATCTAAATCGAGGGATTTCTCTCTCTTTCGTTTTCCTTTAAAGAGGTTTTATAGTCTGTACTAGGAGAGATCATCCCAGCAACTCACATGCATTTTACGGATCTGGCTTCCTATTTCTTATTTTGCTCTACATTTTTATATTTCTTTTTTATTTTCTATAGCTTTTGCTTTGTCTTTTTCTTCTTTTTTTTCTACATTATCTTTGTTATTATTGCTTTTTATTTCTTTTATTCTGTCTTCTATTTTTCATACCCATTGCAATTGCCTTGCTGTGGGTGGTGTCTCCATACATGAAATTTTGCTGGGCTGTTTCCATTTGTTAACTGGGTGTGGATGACTTGCAGCTGTGTGCTCAATTAACGATGATCAAGGATGAGCTCAGGAAGTGTTAGCCACTATTTAAGCAATATCTCTTCATGTATGTGCATGGTTACGACTAAGCGGACGTTTATCCGTGAAACGTGTCAACTACTATGCGTTCATCTCTTGTCTCTGACTGTACTATGGATACACTTTGAATTGATTTTATCTTTTGGATACGAATAAAACAGATTTTATATTTTTCACCTTCAAGTTGGAGTGCAGCTATTTCTCTCTATACATTATGGTCCACCTTAGGGGCCACAGTCCAGCGCGAATCCACCGGAGACGCAAAGGGATAACGGTACTGAAACCGCTTAGGCACCACAAAATTGCACTTTAAATTGCGCCATTGTTCATTCACTGTGTCGTGAAACTCAGTAGGACAGGGAAACACCTAAACCGACTTCTGGGCTTTGCGGGTCCCAAAGGAAGACCGCTTACCCGGCAGGTGGGGCTCATCTTCTAAATGTAGCGTGTCTTTAACAGAGCTAATGAGCGCAGACATTGCAGCGCGTTCTCTTGCGGACCCGGAGGGGGAATCCTCCACCTCCTCCCCATCCGACTGAGAGGACTGAGACCCTTCAGGGGGTACACTGTCCATGGCAACCATATCTGGCTCTGAATCAGAAAACTGAGAAAGCCTGGGCCTTTTCTTAGAAGCCCGCTCAGACATCAACAGATCCACATTGGACGCTAAAGTCGTAAGTGCAGCAGTAAGTGAGACTATTGCAGAGGATTCAGGAGTACCTGAACCCTCCACCAGAGCTGGGGGGAATTTGCTATCCTGGGACTCCATCAGAACACTTAGAAATTAAATGGCGCTGGCCCTTTAAATCGGCGATCACTGCGGTTCCCACCGCAATGAATAACTAGCCTGTGCTACGAAGCACTGAAAAATAATAACTGCCAGCAGAGATATAAACCAGAAATAACAGAAAGAAAATCCCCCAGAAGTGTCCTATACTGTACCCATGCTACCAGCTCGATCTGTGTGGCAGGAGAAGGAAATGATGTCACGCCACTAGAGGCAGAACATAGTTTTGAGCCACAAGAAAATGGTTGCCAATGTATGTCTATGGGGGAGGCTCAGAGAAAATGGCTGCTGAGCACATTGAGGAAACACATTGCCCACACTAAAGATGGCGCCGCCAAAGCATTACAGAGAATGGCTGCTGCCCTCACAATGAGGTCAAACAGCCTGCCCACACCTGAAATGGCGGCCCCGCGGTTTTACACCGATTGCGGCCCCCACAAGCATGTCTGTACCCCCAAAACGTTGCACAAGCATCACAGGGACTCAGGGACCCCCGCAACCCCCCACACCGTGGCAAAACTGCTATAGCGCCCCTGCAGGGACCGGGAAGGGACACACGGGAACCATACTGACAGACATGAGGGGGATATTATAGACTCGACATAGACTGCCATCCCCATAACAGAGGCCCCACATACACCCCCTGACAGATAATGTTATAGACAGAGGGGTACTCACCGTCCAGCGAAACGTGGGGTACCGCTCTGTGACAGGAAGCCTCCCACTCCGGGTGGGGGTGCCTTCAGCCGAACAGGACGCTAGCAACACGTGGCGTACCGCAGTTGAGACATCCCAGCAAAGTAGCCACTTCACAGGCTTGTCCCTGAGGACAGGGACAGGTCGTTTGCGAGGCCTGGGCGTACGCACAGCCTGCTAACGCTCGATGGCAGGCTGGGATTCCGTAACGCTCCAGTGCGATTCCCAGCTCCGCAAAAGCTGTAGTCTTCCGAAGTCTGACTAACTAAGCGCAGGAACAAATAAAATGCTATCAGTGTAAAGAAAAATCACTTTTTTTAAGAAATAAAAAAATAAGAAGAAAAGGCTGAGACTGCAGCCCCAGCCAAGGGAAGCCTGCCTACTCCTAACTAGGCAAAAGACAAACTGAATTGGAAATGCTGCTAGCAGGGGGGTATTGGACCAGAGGGACAGCCCCCTGTAGGTGTGTCTATACAAGGTTTTGTGAATGTTTTCTAACAAAATCTTCTGCCTAGCTTACTCCTGTGGATAAGACCAATACCCAGTAGTGAAGACTGTATGAGTGGGCGGCGACTGTCAGAAGACGTAAGAGAAATGCCATTTTAGTCGTATTTTAGTCTTATGACTAAAATGCCATTTTAGTTTTAGTCGTATTTTAGTCATCTGAATTGTTTTAGTTTTAGTCGTATTTTAGTCGACTAAAATTGTGTTAGTCAATAAAAACATTTTAGTCAACGAAATTAACACTGGCCCGGAGGAAACACGAATACTTAAGGGTGAGGACTGGAGGACCGCCTTTTATCTGGTAGGGTTAACGTGTTTCCTGTCCTGGTAGGAGGGGCCCTAGTTCTCATGGGCTGTCCTGGAAGACGACTTGAGAAAAAACTTTTCCTATAGTAACCATAGTAGAGAGGGGAACTATACCTCTTGGAACTGCCCATAGGCATAGTCAAGTTCTTTTTTCTGCCTAGGGTCCTACTCCTCTAGGGGGCAGTATAACCCAATGGTCAGGAATCCCAAGGAGCTGTGTCCGTCAATGAACGGAAGATCAAGTACTAATTCGCAAAATTTTATAACAAACAAAAAAAATGCATTTTTTTTTTTAACAATTTTTTTGGTCTTTTTTCATTTATGTCACAAAAAAATAAAAAACCCAGTCATGATTAAATACCACCAAAAGAAAGCTCTGTGTGAAAAAAAGGCAAAAATTTCATATGGGTACAGTGTTGCATGACTAATTATAATTCAAAGCACTGAAAGCTGAAAATTGGCCTGGTTAGAAAGGGGGATTTAAGTGCCCAGTGGGAAAGTGGTTAATAGGTGTTCCCAGAGACCTTAAGGGCCCTTTCACACACTCCGTCCGTCGGACGGACTCAGTTTTTCTCAGTGGGGGATCGATCCGCCGATCCCCCGCTGAGCAGGAGGATGACAGCTGTTCTGCGCGCTGTGTGCAGAGACACAGCTGTCAGTTCCCCATGCATCTCTATGGGGGAATCGGATGGGAACGGACCGCCGGTCCTTTCTCATCCGATCCGATGGACGGATGGAAAATAGGGTTTCCATCTGTCCAGATTTGACAGATCAGATGTCAGCGGACATGTCTTTGCTGAAATCCGATTCCCCAATAGGAATGCATGAGAGTGGGCTCTTTCACACAGGCGGACCGTTCAGATCCGCCTGTCCATTTTTTTTGGGGATCTGAACGGTCCGAATGTGTGAAAGAGCCCGCTCTCTGCTGACATCACAGAAGTCAGTCCAGGCACCGTGTCATCGTGACAATGGAAGTCAGGATCTGCCAGGTGCTTGGACAGACACCCGGCTCACCAGCCGCTCCCCGCCCCGCCACAGCCCAGCACTCTAGTGAGCAAGGAGGAGGCCGAGCTGAGAGCGGAGGACTGACAGCAGCTCTCTTCTCAGTGAGCTGTCAGTACCGAGCAATTGGCGGTGTTCCATCGCTCGGTTCTCAGTGCAGAGGTGGCGGGGGACCGATGCTGCATCCAACTAGGTAAGTATGTAATTGAACAGACAAGGAATCACTGCTCAAGGTGGTGTAATTGCCTGATGACTCACACAGGTGCATGCCCCGGCTCGCCTCTGTGAAAACTTGATAAAAGAAAAGGAATTGGCAGCACTCCAGGTTGAGTCAAAATCCAGATTTATTGACTGGACATCCAAATATGACAATCGTGACAAGGTAGACGCGTTTCACACACTGACTGTGTGCTTAATCACAGTCAGTGTGTGAAACGCGTCTACCTTGTCACAATTGTCATATTTGGATGTCCAGTCAATAAATCTGGATTTTGACTCAACCTGGAGTGCTGCCAATTCCTTTTCTTTTATTAGGTAAGTATGTATCTGGAAAAGAAAAAAACAAAGCCATGTTTCTCTTTTAAGGCCCTTTCACACGGGCGCTCCGTATGTCCGCAAATCATCCTATTTTGTTGCGGATGATTTGCGGACATAATGTAAGTCTATGGCATTGCGGATGTCAGCGGAATACCATCTTCTGACATCCGATTTTCTTCCGGTCAGTTCTGTTCCGTTTTTTGGATCTGAACAAAACCCTATTTTTGTTCCGTTCAAAAAACGGAAAGGAAGGAAAATCGGATGTCAGCGGTGTCATCCGCAAACCCCCATAGACTTACATTATGTCCGTATATCATCCGCAAACGGACGGGATGATATGCGGGCATACGGAGCGGATGACAGAAATGTCATCCGCTCCGTGGGAAAAAAAGGACCGCAGCGGAGCTTTCACACGGAGCGGCCGTGTGAAAGAGCCCTTAAAGTTTTTTTCAAGGGTTCCCCTGGGGTAAAAAGGTTGGGCAATTCTGCTTTCAGAATAGATAAACTAATATTACATTTTTGTTTTTGGGTACAATACCACTTTAACAGACCAAACCTTACAAATCAAAGAAATGTATTTTCAGAGTTTACTTATACTTTAATTTAAAGTGAAATAACATCAATTCCTATTCCAGGGACGGTCATTCCTTTTAGTATGTCCCATTCCAAAAAGCTTTTCACCTTCCACTATCCATTCGCATTGCAAGTAAATGAAAAATTTCCCAATGCAAATACTTCAGGCGTAGTTTCTCCCACATGACATCTAGAAAGTTCTCTGGAAAGTAATGAATAAATTCTCACCGTATGGTCGTAGCCTTAGCTCACACAGGGTATCAAACTACGACTCCTCTAAAGCACCAATTGTTCTACAAGCCTCTCACATCCGTAAGGCGGGAGTACATGTAAAAAAATTAATAAAGCAGCGTTTGTTTCTGTCTGGAACCTGTAGTTTACCGAATGGCTGTAGAGCAAAGACTCAGTTACTCGCTAGACATTAGGAACTACATTTCCCGTCAAACCCGTGGAACACAGGCAACCCACTGATGATTGGCCAAAAAAAAGGGGGCGTTAGTTCCTAACCAATGAGCGAACTGGGGGAGTGACCTAAAGCTTACAGCAAACAGTAGGTTGTAAACGACGGCGTAGCATGTAGATTTGTATCCCCGAGAAAGACGGTTTTCCCTACTGCGACTGCGCCGGTTTCAGGGAAACAAGCCGAACGTGGAGATGGAGATGCTGCTGCGGAACAGGCAGCATAGCAAAATGAACCCCTTAAATGCCGAGTGGCCGGTGGGGCGCACAGGCTGGATTAATGCTTGAATGCTGAAAGTTGAGTGCTTATCCCCGGGGATTTCACATAGGTTGGAGGTTCTTTTGGTAGGGAGTGGGGAGGCAGTAGTTGGGAGGTGGTGGGGTGGTGGTGGTTTGTCAGTGAGGAGTTGGGGGGCAGTAGTTGAGGTGGTAGTGGTCTTGTAGTTGGGGGGTGAGGATCTGGTAGTGGGGGTGGGGAGTGGCAGGGTAGTAGTTGTGGATCTGGTAGTGGGGCGAATGTTAGTTGGTGGGGTGGTGGCCTGGTAGTAGTTGGGGGGTGGGGGTCTGGTAGTGGGGGGGCTTTGGTGGGGTGGTGGTCTGTCAGCGGGGAGCAGTAGTTGCGGGGTGGGGGTCTGGTAGTGGGGGGGCTTAGGTGGGGTGGTGGTCTGTCAGCGGGGTGGGGACCTGGTAGTGGGGGCGGAGCAGTAGTTGGTGTGGTGGGGGTCTGGTAGTGGGTGTGGGGTGGTGATCTGGTAGTAGGCCTGGGGTTCTGTCAGTGGGGAGTGGCAGGGCAGTAGGTGGGGGGGGGGGCGATAGTTGGTGGGGGTTTATCAGTGGGGAGTGGCATAGCAGTAGTTGGGGGTCTGGGTCTGTCAGTGAGGAGTGGCGTGGCAGAAGTTAGGAAGTAAGGGTCTGGTAGGGGGGGGGGGGCGGGCAGTAGTTGGTGGGGCAGTAATTAGGGGTCTGTCAGTGGTGAGTGGAGGGGCAGTAGTTGGGGGGGGGGCGGTGAGGGCCTGGTAGTGGGGGGGCGGTAGTTGGTGGGGTGAGTGTCTGTCAATGGTGAATGGCGGGGAAGTAGTTGGTGGGGTAGCGGAGCAGTAGTTGTTGGGGGGGGGGGGGGTTGTTACTGGGGAGTGGCAGGGCAGTTGTTTGGGGGATGGGGGGGTCTATTAGTCAGTGGGGATTGGGGGGGGGGGGGGGCTCTGTCAGCTGAGGGCAGGGGACAGTAGTTTGGCCTGGGGGATGTCACTGTGTGTGGAATTGTGCTCTGTCAGTGGGAGACAGAATTATACGAGGCTGAAGTTGGTTTCTTATTCGTCCAGTTTCTTATTCACTGAAGTTGGTTTCTTATTCGGCAGTTTCTTATACATTACTATGACAAATAAACCTTTTTTCCTCTGCAGTAAATCTGTTTTTTTCTACATAAATGTTAAATATTATTTGTGAACAATCAGATTAATAAACAAAAATCTAGATTATTTGTGTTTTTACTTAAAAAAACGATAGTGAAAAATGGATGAAAAAATATGCATTTTGAATAAGTAACTGAGGAATTTAAGGGGTTAAATGCTGTTGGGCCACTAATCTAACGGTGGAAATACAAAGAGTAAGGACCCCTCCATAATACCCAACTGAATCCAGCCTGGCCCAAACTGTGCATTGGCATTAAAACAGGTGCCAACCTTGCCAACTATATACATTTTCAGCATTTTGAATAAGTAACTGGTGATTTTAAGGGCTTAAACGCTGTTGGGCCACTAATCTAAGGGTGGAAATATAAAGAAGAACCCCTCCATAATACCCAACTGTACCCAGCCTGGCCCAAACTGTGGATTGGCAAGAAAACAGGTGCCAACTATATACATTTTCAGCATTTTGAATAAGTAACTGGTGATTTTAAGGGGTTAAACGCTGTTGGGCCACTAATCTAAGGGTGGAAATATAAAGAATAAGAACCCCTCCATAATACCCAACTGTATCCAGCCTGGCCCAAACTGTGGATTGGCAGGAAAACAGGTGCCAACTATATACATTTTCAGCATTTTGAATAAGTAACTGGTGATTTTAAGGGGTTAAACGCTGTTGGGCCACTAATCTAAGGGTGGAAATATAAAGAATAAGAACCCCTCCATAATACCCAACTGTATCCAGCCTGGCCCAAACTGTGGATTGGCAAGAAAACCGGTGCCAACCTTGCCAACTATATACATTTTCAGCATTTTTAATAAATAACTGAGGAATTTAAGGGGTTAAACGCCGTTGGGCCACTGATCTGAGGGTGGAAATATAAAGAGTAAGGGCCCCTCCATAATACCCAACTGTACCCAGCCTGGCCCAAACTGTGGATTGGCAAGAAAACAGGTGCCAACTATATACATTTTCCTCATTTTGAATAAGTAACTGAGGAATTTAAGGGGTTAAATGCCGTTGGGCCACTGATCTAAGGGTGGAAATATAAAGAGTAAGGACCCCTCCATAATACCCAACTGTATCCAGCCTGGCCCAAACTGTGGATTGGCATGAAAACAGGTGCCAACCTTGCCAAGTATATACATTTTCAGAATTTTCAATTAGTAACTGGTGATTTTAAGGGGTTAAACGCATTTGGGCCACTGATCTAAGAGTGGAAATATACATTTTCAGCATTTTGAATAAGTAACTGAGGAATTTAAGGGGTTAAATGCTGTTCAAGGCATTTAACCCCTTACTTTTTCAAAATGCTGAAAATGTATATAGTTGGCAAGGTTGGCACCTGTTTTCCTGCCAATCCCCACTTTGGGCCAGGCTGGGTACAGTTGGGTATTATGGAGGGGTCCTTACTCTTTATATAGTTGGCAAGGTTGGCACCTGTTTTAATGCCAATCCACAGTTTGGGCCAGGCTGGATTCAGTTGGGTATTATGGAGGGGTCCTTACTCTTTGTATTTCCACCATTAGATTAGTGGCCCCACAGCGTTTAACCACTTTACCGCTAAGTACTGTAATAGTACTGCGGCAAAGTGGCTCGTTCCCGTCTGACGACGTAGACCTACGTCGTCAGACTCCTCCCCTGTAGGCGGCGCTCGCGCGCCGCCGGAGGCGCGCTCCCGCTGTTTTCATTCACAGCGGGAGTCGGGCCAGGGGAGGAGCAGCGGCGATCGCCGCTGCTCTGCCCCGATCGTCGGGGATCTAGTGTGGAGATCCGCCCGCCTGTGTAAACACAAGCGGGCGGATCTCCTCAGTGACAGGAAGTGACAGATCGGACTGTTCAGCATAGCTGGACATCCAATCTTTCCCTGTCTCACAAAGTCACACACGTGACACGTGACACGTCAGTAAGCACCAGGCATACATTAACCCCTCCCTCTCCAATAAAGTTAACCCCTTCCCTGCCAGTGTCATTTTTACAGTAACAGTGCATATTTATAGCACTGATTACTGTAGTAATGTCACTGGTACCCCCAAAAGTGTCAAAAATGTCAGTCAAGGGTCCGATCTGTCCGCCGCAATGTCTCAGTCCCGCAAAAAAAATCGCAGATCGCCGCCATTACGCGTTAAAAACAAAAACACCAAAAATGACAAAAATCTTTCCCTTTGTTAGTAAACGCAATAACTTTTGCGCAAACCAATCAAAATATGCTTATTGCGATTTTTTTTACCAAACATAGGTAGCAGAAAACAAATTGGCCAAAAATTTAAAAAAAAATTGTTTTTTACATCTTTTTTGGGGGGAATTTCATATAAAAAAATGTTAAAAATATTGTTATTTTCTCAAAATAAACGCTCTTTTTTTGTTTATAGCGCAAAAAGTAAAAATCGCACAGGTGATCAAATACCACCAAAAGAAAGCTCTGTTTGTGGGAAAAAAAGGACGTCAATTTCGTTTGGGTACGGCGTCGCACGACCGCGCAATTGTCAGTTAAAGTCGCACAGCGCCGAATCGCAAAAAGTGGCCCAGACGTAAGACAGCAAAATGCTCTAGTGGTAAAGTGGTTAACAGCTTAAATTCCTCAGTTACTTATTCAAAATGCATATTTTTTCACTATCGTTTTTTTCAGTAAAAACACAAATAATCTAGATTTTTTTTTATTAATCTGATTGTTCACAAATAATATTTAACATTTATGTAGAAAAAAACAGATTTACTGCAGAGGAATAAGAGGAAAAAAGGTTTATTTGTCATAGTAATGTATAAGAAACTGGACGAATTAGAAACCAACTTCAGCCTCGTCAGAATTATTCAGACTGCATTATTATAAGAGTGGATATAGCCAGGATACTGAATTTCACAGCCTGCATGGGTCATTCTGTGTTGTCATTAGTTGGGGGTGACGTGTATTAGTGGAAGGGGCTCAGTCTGGTGTTTCAGTTGGATGGGGTCACTCTAAGGTGTCAGTAATTGTTAGGGGGGGGGGGTATCAGGCCGGCTGTGGTGTAGGTCTGTCAGTCTTGGGTGTCAGCAGCAGGGGGTTCAGTCTGGGGTGTCAGTAGTTGGTAGTAGGGGTTGTCAGTCTGGGGGGTGGTGATCTATCAGTCTGTGTAACCAGGGGAATTCTTAGTTTTTAGTTGTTTGGATAAGTTGGTTTCCTCACTCCTCAGTGTACTTATTCTATTTTAGGTAAAAACCTATTTTAAAAAAAAAAAAACTGTACATTGTGTTATTTGTTTATCTCTGTGTTGGTGATCATTTTTAGAGATGTACAGAAGGGGAATCTTTATGTAAGGGCCCATTCACAAAGCATTGTTGAACCATTAGTGTGTTATACAGTACTGTACTACATGGACCCTTCTTCAGTGTGCAGCAGTGCACTGTAGTGTTTTTTTTTTTTTTTTTTTTTTTTTTGTTCTCCACTGTGATTCAGCATTTGGGATGCCATTTATATGATTGAGAGAAACCAGGGAAGTAGAAGATAAAAAAAAAATAGAGGCCCATACTAGACAGGAGATTCTTTCAACATCCATTTTCTTGTAGAGACAAAACATTGGAAATGTCCATTAACCACTTTACCACTAGAGCATTTTGCTGTCTTACGCCTGGGCCACTTTTTGCGATTCGGTGCTGTGCGACTTTAACTGACAATTGCGCGGTCATGCAACGCCGTACCCAAACGAAATTTACGTCCTTTTTTTCCCACAAACAGAGCTTTCTTTTGGTGGTATGTGATCACCTGTGCGATTTTTACTTTTTGCGCTAAAAACAAAAAAAGAGCGTTTATTTTGAAAAAATAACAATATTTTTAACATTTTTTTTTATATGAAATTCCCCCCAAAAAAGATGTAAAAAACAATTTTTTTTTAAATTTGTGGCCAATTTGTTTTCTGCTAACCATGTTTGGTAAAAAAAATCGCAATAAGCGTATTTTGATTGGTTTGCGCAAAAGTTATTGCGTTTACTAACTATGGGAAAGATTTCTGTCATTTTTGGTGTTTTTTTTTTTAACGCGTAATGGCGGCAATCTGCGATTTTTTTTGCGGGACTGCGACATTGCGGCGGACAGATCGGACCCTTGACTGACATTTTTGACACTTTTGGGGGTACCAGTGACATTACTGCAGTAATCAGTGCTATAAATATGCACTGTTACTGTAAAAATGACACTGGCAGGGAAGGGGTTAATTTTATTGGAGAGGGAGGGGTTAATGTATGCCTGGTGCTTACTGACATGTGTGGGGGGAGGTGACTGAGTGAGCCAGGGACAGATCGGATGTCCAGCTATGCTGAACACTCCGATCTGTCACTCCCTGTCACTTAGGAGATCCGCCCGCTCTGTTTACACAGGCGGGCGGATCTCCAAACTGGATTCCCCGACGATCGGGGCAGAGCAGCGGCGATCGCCGCTGCTCCTCCCCCGGCCCGACTCCCGCTGTGAATGAAAACAGCGGGAGCGCCGCCTACAGGGGGAGGAGTCTGACGACGTAGGTCTACGTCGTCAGACGATAATGAGCCACTTTGCTGCAGTAGTACTACGGTACTCAGCGGTAAAGTGGTTAATATCTGGTATTATGTGAAATCTTGCATCCCCTCACTAACACTTCTTGTGATATTTGTTATCCTATGAAATCTCATATATCCCTAAGGTATTGTCCTGTTAGAGCAATAACAATTTTGGAGGTACTGTACTACATGGAAATGGAAATTTAAATCCCTGGCCCAATTTTTTAGCTAACCAAAGTTAAGAAGTATGTCATGACAAATTTAAATATGTGGCAGTTTCTGCTTCTTCTTTTTTTTTTTTTCTTTTTCAGCCTCCCCCTCCGTTTTGGCTGTCACTATGCATATCTGAGCAGGCAGATGACAGGTCTGTGTCCCCTCTGCTATCTAGAGACAGCCTGCTGTTTTATGGGGCTGTGAGATGATAATGGATCACCTGTCCGTTTCAATCCGCTGGATGGATCGCTATGGATGGTCCAATTAGGTCCATCTGAAAAACTCACAGGCAGACCTGCTTGGACAGCCCGTGTGAAACCAGCCTTGTATTTATTGTCTGACCGCAGATGGATTATCAATCAAGCTAACCTGGTCCACCCTTCCTTTCCTAGTCATAGCTATTCTTTGTAAGGGCTATTGGTGCCCCCCTTTTTTGTTAAACAATGTGATTAAATACATAAACGGACTATTGTTGTATAGCTTGAGTCTTGCTTTGGTGTCGGGTATTTATTTTATTTATTTTTCTCTTTCAATGTGGTTATTGAATATTCAATATGAGAAAACAAATGAACAATATTGTACAGACAATGTGATAAATTAACATGACTTATCATATGACAAAACATGTCAGAAGCTTTGAAGGAACGTCTATGGGTTGACTTCTATGGGTATTTATTTTTACATGTAACATTTATTCAATAAAATTCAATGTTTTTAAGTGTTTAAAAATTATAAGGTTTTAACACAGGCACGTCCAACCTGCGGCCCGCGGGCTGCATGCAGCCCAGAGCCCCAGGCAATACGGCCCACCAGCCGCGGAACTCCAGACAGTCTCCTGTCTTTACATTTTTTTTTTCTTCATGTGGTTTCTTTCAGGCAAGGGGCACGGTCGCAGTGACCAGCCGCGGCAGCCAGCCGATAACTAGCTGATGGCACTGATGCATTCTGAGAGTTGCAGTCCACGGCCATGCTCAATCTCCCAGTGGGTGGAGACTTGAGAGCAGCACAGCCAGCCAGGAAACTACAACTCCCAGATCTTGGAGGCAGGCAGAGGCAGGGAGCGCTAGGGAGTCAGGATGCATGTGACATGATTGACTCAGGCTGCGGGGCTGAGCACTGGCAATTTTACTTGACCCCAGGACAGGAGCATCAACCTCCCCCCAGGACTGGAGGAGGCCGTGCAGGGACCTGCTGAGCTGGCAGCTGCCATTGCTGAGATGAGACCCTGACACCCCCAGCTGACCCCCACATCCCATCTATATAACTCCCATTTATCCTGCCCCAGTACCCACCCAGTAACCTCAAAATAACCCTCAACACTGTGGGTCCTGCTGGCCATGGCCTGTGGGTCCTCCTGGCCATGGCCTGTGGGTCCTCCTGGCCATGGCCTGTGGGTCCTGCTGGCCATGGCCTGTGGGTCCTGCTGGCCATGGCCTGTGGGTCCTGCTGGCTATGGCCTGTGGCGCACAGGTTATGGCCAATTCCCAGCAGAGCCTACAGGCCAGCAGGACCCAAAGGCCATGGCCAGCTCCCAGCAGAACCTACAGGCCAGTGGCCAGCAGGACCCACAAGCCATGGCCACCTGCCAGCAGAACCTACAGGCCAGCAGGACCCACAGTGATGGGCACCGGTAAGGCTGCATTGATGGGCACCGGTGAGGCTACATTGATGGGCACCTGCTCTCTATTGCAGCCGCTGCTTCCTCCCGCAGTACCCAAGGTTATGACCAGCAGGACTTGCATGAACAGTTTTACCCGCCAGCAGTACCCACCATCATTACCTGCCAGCAGTAACCGCCAGCATTACTAGCTAGCAGTAACCGCCAGCATTACCCACCAGCAGTAACCGGACCAGCAGTAAACGCACCAGCAGTCTGCAAAATAAGTAGAAAAGGTTATTTGCATTAGCGTGTGTAAATTGTTGCAATATGTTTTTTACAGGGTTCGTACGGTCCTTGAAAACCTGGAAAAGTTTTGGAATTTGGAGATGACACTTTCCAGGCCTGGAAAGGTCATGGAAACTTAGGATTCCACTAAGGTTTTGGAAAAGTCATGGAAATATATACTGGGGAGCGGCGGGGAGCGGCTGCTTAAAGTTTAATTTATTATTTTATTCCGTAATGTTTAATAAATTATTGCCAGTTCCACATACTATTTGCCTTCCGGGTCCGCGGTATGCCCGTGCGCTGTCACTGGCCAGCAGCAGCCGAGGAGATGATCGCGAACCAATCACTGGCAGCGGGGAGGGCCGGCCACGGTTTGCCTGGATGTGACTGGCTAGCAGCAGCAATAACAGCCGGGAGATAACAAACCAATCACAGGCAGCGGAAGCGTCACTGGAGGGCGGGCCGGCCGCATGAACGTGATGATGACGCGGAAGGGGGCGGTAACCGTTTCGGTTACCGCGTCATCACGTTCATGCGGCCGGCCCGCCCTCTAGTGACGCTTCCGCTGCCTGTGATTGGTTTGTTATCTCCCGGCTGTTATTGCTGCTGCTGGCCAGTCACAGTGTCTCCAGGCAAACCGCGGCCGTCCCTCCCTGCTGCCAGTGATTGGTTCACGATCATCTCCTCGGCTGCTGCTGGCCAGTGACTGCCAGTAGGGCAAACTGCGGACCCGGAAGGACACCTACCTGTGATGTCCGCAGCCTCTGACTACCTCCTGTATCATGTCCACAGCCTCTGACCACCTCCTGTATCATGTAAGCAGCCTCTGACCACCTCCTGTATCATGTCCGCAGCCTCTGACCACCTCCTGTATCATGTCTGCAGCCTCTGACCACCTGCTGTATCATGTCTGCAGTCTCTGACCACCTCCTGTATCATGTCTGCAGTCTCTGACCACCTCCTGTATCATGTCCGCAGCCTCTGACTACCTCCTGTATCATGTAAGCAGCCTCTGACCACCTCCTGTATCATGTCCGCAGCCTCTGACCACCTCCTGTATCATGTCTGCAGCCTCTGACCACCTCCTGTATCATGTCTGCAGTCTCTGACCACCTCCTGTATCATGTCTGCAGTCTCTGACCACCTCCTGTATCATGTCCGCAGCCTCTGACCACCTCTTGTATCATGTCTGCAGTCTCTGACCACCTCCTGTATCATGTCTGCAGTCTCTGACCTTCTCCTGTATCATGTCCGCTAAATGTACAGTGTGTGTCGTAAAACGTTTGACATTTCGAACATGGGAGAGGCAGCACTGTCTAGCCATGCTAAAGGTGCAAAGCACCAGTCTGCAGCTGCATGCTTGACAGCTTCCAATACGATCGCTGGCTTTTTCACCCGTGCGCCTGAAGTGACACTGGCTCCCAGCTGCGGCAGCGGTGCTTCCATCTCATCCACTGTAAAACAAGGGACCATTTTGAGTCACGCTGTATCCAGAAACGAAACCCTAACTGCAGAGGTACTGTACACTACAAAGATTGTCATTTATTTTAGTAAAAATATGCTGGGTGTGACATAGATTTTCCTTTATATTTAACATGTATACATAGACATTTCATGAAACATTAGGTCATGAATATTTACGTGAAGTCATGGAAAAGTCATGGAATTTTATTGGTGAAAATGTGTATGAACCCTGTTTTTAATAACTAGTTGTGTTTTGTCATAATATTTAAAGTCCTTGTTCATTCATGTTTGAATAAGAACATTACATTTTCTGGCTGCCTAAGTCATATGTGCTAGGGGAGGAACTAGCCCCCAGCACATAACTGTAAATATCCCTGCATGTGCAGTGTTTCTGACTCCTACCACCATCACCATTTCAAATCACTGAAGTGGTCATGGTGGTTAGAGTGTTCGGCGATGCTTTATTAATAATATACCTATAGTTTATACAGTGGGTACGGAAAGTATTCAGACCCCCTTAAATTTTTCACTCTTTGTTATGTTGCAGCCATTTGCTAAAATCATTTAAGTTCATTCTTCTTCCTCATGAATGTACACATAGCACCCCATACTGACAGAAAAACACAGAATTGTTGACATTGTTGCAGATTTATTAAAAAAGAAAAACTGAAATATCACATGGTCCTAAGTATTCAGACCCTTTGCTGTGACACTCATATATTTAACTCAGGTGCTTTCCATTTCCTCTGATCATCCTTGAGATGGTTCTACACCTTCATTTGAGTCCAGCTGTGTTTGATTATACTGATTGGACTTGATTAGGAAAGCCACACACCTGTCTTTATAAGACCTTCCAGATCACAATGCATGTCAGAGCAAATGAGAATCATGAGGTCAAAGGAACTGCCTGAAGAGCTCAGAGACAGAATTGTGGCAAGGCACAGATCTGGCCAAGGTTACAAAAAGATTTCTGCTGCACTTAAGGTTCCTAAGAGCACAGTGGCCTCCATAATCCTCAAATGGAAGACGTTTGGGATGACCAGAACCCTTCCTAGAGCTGGCCGTCCGGCCAAACTGAGCTATCGGGGGAGAAGAGCCTTGGTGAGAGAGGTAAAGAAGAACCCAAAGATCACTGTGGCTGAGCTCCAGAGATGCAGTCAGGAGATGGGAGAAAGTTGTAGAAAGTCAACCATCACTGCAGCCCTCCACCAGTCGGGGCTTTATGGCAGAGTGGCCCGACGGAAGCCTCTCCTCAGTGTAAGACACATGAAAGCCCGCATGGAGTTTGCTAAAAAACACCTGAAGGACTCCAAGATGGTGAGAAATAAGATTCTCTGGTCTGATGAGACCAAAATAGAACTTTTTGGCCTTAATTCTAAGCGGTATGTGTGGAGAAAACCAGGCACTGCTCATCACCTGTCCAATACAGTCCCAACAGTGAAGCATGTTGGTGGCAGCATCATGCTGTGGGGGTGTTTTTCAGCTGCAGGGACAAGACAACTGGTTGCAATCGAGGGAAAGATGAATGCGGCCAAGTACAGGGATATCCTGGACAAAAACCTTCTCCAGAGTGCTCTGGACCTCAGACTGGGTCGAAGGTTTACCTTTCAACAAAACAATGACCCTAAGCACACAGCTAAAATAACGAAGGAGTGGCTTCACAACAACTCCGTGACTGTTCTTGAATGGCCCAGCCAGAACCCTGACTTAAACCCAATTGAGCATCTCTGGAGAGACCTAAAAATGGCTGTCCACCAACGTTTACCAACCTGACAGAACTGGAGAGGATCTGCAAGGAGGAATGGCAGAGGATCCCCAAATCCAGGTGTGAAAGACTTGTTGCATCTTTCCCAAAAAGACTCCTGGCTGTATTAGATCAAAAGGGGGCTTCTACTAAATACTGAGCAAAGGGTCTGAATACTTAGGACCATGTGATATTTCAGTTTTTCTTTTTTAATAAATCTACAACAATGTCAACAATTCTGTGTTTTTCTGTCAGTATGGGGTGCTATGTGTACATTCATGAGGAAGAAGAATGAACTTAAATGATTTTAGCAAATGGCTGCAATATAACAAAGAGTGAAAAATTTAAGGGGGTCTGAATACTTTCCATACCCACTGTATTTTATATGCGGCCCAAGAAAATTTCTCTACACTCAATGTGGCCCAGAGAAGCCAAAAGGTTGGACACCCATGTTTTAACATCAATAAAATGGCCACCTATGTTTACTTATATTTTTGTCTTGTTGCTTTTTTCCTTAACTTTTCTCCTTCTTCAGTTTTTTTGTTTTTTAGATTTGGAAGGTAAAGGGGTAACCTTGTAGGTAAATAGGTGGTGATTACACAAATATTAATATGGACATTAATAAACAATATCAATATTATTATTCCACGCCCACTTCTCACCGTTATTTTTTAGGGGTAGGTCGGCAATGAAACACACTGTAGGCGAAAAGGATTATATTGCACAAAGAATTAATTTTAACAGCTTTGTCAGAGCTAAGGGTATACATAAAATTCCAATATTTCAAAGGCATAATCACTACAGACCCCTATATACAAAAACACTCAATGCTGCCTAATAATAAAGCCCCTGCATCTAAAAAGACAAATACCTTTTAAATTCACACCAATATTCAAGCATCAACTGGAGCTCTAGCTAGCAAGCACATCCAATATTACACTCCTCAGTCAGGTCTGCCTTTCAAGTCTGCAGCCAAGGTGCCCTCCAGTCTCTCTCCCAATCTGGCTATTTAGTCAGGGTCTCACCATATACTCGTCAGTCAGACTCTTCTTCAAGCTCCCAGTCAAGCTACTGTCAGTGTCTCCCCTGTCCTCTCTGGCCTTCTGTCAGGGTTAACCAGCTACTCCTCCATCAAGCTCACCCTCCGGTTCTCAGTCCCACTTTCCCTCCTTAGGTTCAGTCTTCGACTATTCTAATACTAAAAGGATAAAATTCTAATAAGCGCTAATACCACAGTGTGAGCAGCCAGCACAAAATAACTGATATACAAGTTATAAAAATAAAAAAAAAGGAAAATAAGTGGAGCGCTAAAAAATTAAATGAAGGCATTAACATGACAATACCAACTTGTGATAGCATGGTGAAAAAAACAAATAATGATTCAAATAAGTCCCATGTCAAATTCCATACAAAAAGAAAAAAGTCCCATGAATGTGATGAATCTTGACGGTGAACACAATATATCTTTAAAGTGAAAGAAGGTATCCCATCACCAGATAAACAAATGAATTGGGCGCTCACCAGATCAAATTGGTCTACGTTACCATATAGCAAGCAGACCAAATGGGCTTTTAACCACTTTACCACCGGAGGATTTTCCTGCTAAAAGACCAGGGGTTTTTTTGCGATTTTTTACTGCGTGACTAAACGAATTTCACGTCCTTTTTTTCCCACAAACAGAGCTTTCTTTTGGTGGTATTTGATCACCTGTGCGATTTTTTGATCATGCGCTATAAACAAAAAAAGAGCGTAATTTTTGCAAAAACAACAATATTTTTCACTTTTTTTTATATGAAATTCCCCCAAAAAAAAATGTAAAAATCAAAATTTTTTAAAATTTTCGGCCAATTTGTTTTACGCTACCTATGTTTGGTAAAAAAAATCGCAAAAAGCGTATTTTGATTGGTTTGCGCAAAAGTTATCGTGTTTACTAACAAACGGAAAGATTTTTGTCATTTTTGGTGTTTTTTTTTTTAACGAGTAATGGCGGCGATCTGCGATTTTTTCTGCGGTACTGCGACATTGCGGCGGACAGATCGGACCCTTGACTGACATTTTTGACACTTTTGGGGGTACCAGTGACATTACTGCAGTAATCAGTGCTATATATATGCACTGTTACTGCAAAAATGACTCTGGCAGGGAAGGGGTTAACAGTATTGGACAGGGAGGGGTTAAGTGTGTCCTAGGGGCGTGATTCTAACTGTGCAGGGACAGGTCTACTAGTGTAAAAACAAAGATCAACAGTTCTACATAGTAGAACTGTCTGATCTTCACTTTTACACAAGGAGAACTGACAGGCGGCTTGTTTACATAAGCCGCTCTGTCTTTCTCCCGCTGTACCGGCGATCGTAGTGTGACCGGCGGACATCGGGTCCGCCAGTCACACTCCCGCACTCCTCCGTGAACGAGCCGAGGCGGGCGCGCGCCTCAGCGGGCACGCACCCGCCCGCTATTGGCTCTGGAAGGAGTGACAGGCGAGCGACGTAGACCTACGTCACTCTGCCTGGCCGGGGCCGACTGCCGCAGTAAATATACTGTGCGCAGTCGGCAACCGGTTAAAGATGATCCAAATTCCTCCTAAGATTATTATTATTATTATTAAAAAAATAATTGGTTTGGCAAGAAGGATTTTTCATGAATCCATGCTGATTACTACTAATAATACCATTTTCTCCTTTCACCCTTCCAGGACGGCCTACATATGAGAGATTGTGGCTCCGCCTCACAGGAAACACAACTAATTTGCAGCTGTTAAAAAGTGCCCACCCATCCTTGAGCTTCAGTTCAGTTGTGTTTCCAACCTCACATCGGAACATTTGTTTTTTTTCTGACCTGAAGGCAAAGGACTGTCTGATAGGTACCCCTGGAAGGCAGGTACGGACGGCCTAATGGCAGGTTCCTCCCTATCTGCATCCTGAAAACAGGAACTTTCAGGTCGCCAACATGCCAGGTAGTCGGTTTACCTTACAGTGAAGGTCCCTCAATACCTGAAGTCCTGTTGTCTCTGCAGGAAAAGTCTCCTCCATTTGCTCCTCTAGGCGGTAAGGATTTTGAATCTCCCGCCAAGGAGCGCGCCTCAAGCCTCGCTGTGGAGACCGGAAGTTCCGGGAGGAAGAGGAGGAGCGAGTGATACCCGGAAGAGGCGCAGCGTGGAGGAGACGCCGGGTCCATGTGAATTCATGGCAGAATCTCTGGCTTCGAAGGGGCTGAAACACCCCAAAGAGACACAGATGTCCGCACTTCCCATAGAGGAGAAAGCGGCAGCGCAGGTGGCGACAGGACCGGGTAAGTGAAAACACCGGTGGCGGGCCGACTGCTGTCTATTGGAAGACAGGCATGCCTTGCCATTTCCTGACCTAAGTAGCCGCAGTGGTAGAGATGTATATTGTTTCACATTAGTGTGTCTCTTTTGTCTTCTTGTGTTTATACACAGGTCTACCACCGGCACAGGAGGCCCCTGCCAAACCCCCTTCTAACACCAACACTAGCATGTCTAGAAAATGTGGAAATTGTGGGGATAGATTGTCTAAGTCTTACTTAAAGCCCTTATGCCATACTTGTATTTATACGTTAGCAGGGCAAGAAGCATCAATTCTAATGAAGGATTTTCTCAAATCAATGCAAGAGGAAATGTTAGCTATTATTCAGTCATTCAGGACTACAGCAGCTATCCCTCAGACCCCAACACACACAGAGGAAGTATCCAAGGATAGCTTGTCCTCTCAGGATAGTGGGTGGTCAAGAGGACCCTCGTCTCTCTGGTCAGGATCATAAATCATTCCCTCATCACAAGTCAGGGAAAAAGAGGATCCTGGGGAAGGCACTAGTTACATGGGAGGTCCATCCAGCTCGGATAAGGACTCAGAAAGTGACAGTGAGGAGGAAAGAGATAAGTTCAAAAGAAACAAAAGCCTCTTTCCTTTGGAATGTATGGAGGGTCTCCTTAAGGTGGTGCATGCCACTGAAGGAATCCCTACCCCAGTGAGGGAATCTTCCAGCAAAGACAAAGTGTACAAAGGCTTGGAAAGAGCCCAGTACAGAACAATTCCCATTCACCAGTCGTTAAAAGACATGATACACCAGGAATGGAAATTCCCTATGCATGCCTTATCCAGACCAAATAGCTGGAAAACAAGGTATCCCTTTGAGGAACAGGAATTGGAGGTATTTACAAAAAAGTCCAAAACTGGACGCTCCTCTGGCACAGCTATCAAGAGGGACAGATTTGTCCTTTGAAAAGGCTGGTCATATTAGGGATGCCATGGATCGCAGGATTGAATCCCTACTAAAAAAGGCTTGGGCCTCTAACTCATAATATGACTACAGCTCTAGCTAATACCTGTATGGCCAGAAATGCAGACTTCTGGATCAAGGAATTGTCTAAACATGTCTCTACAATGGAGTGATCACAAGACCTAATAGATTCCTTGTCTGTGATTGGAAAAGCAGTGTCCTACTTAGCAGACTCAGCAGTAGAGTCAATAGTAGCATCTGCAAAAACAGCAGCGCTAGTGAATTCCGCTAGAAGGGCAGTTTGGGTCAAAGCATGGGAAGGTGATATAGCTTCCAAAGTAAGGCTTTGCGCATTACCCTTTGAGGGTTCATTCCTGTTCGGGTCAGGACTGGATGATGCTTTATCCAGATCCGCAGAGAAGGGGAAAAAATTCCCCATTAAGAACAAGGACAAAATGGGAAGGTATTCCTTTCGGAACTTCCAGGACAAACATCAAAAAAGGCCTTTCAGGGGACAGGCCAGGAGAGGTGGTCCAACAAAGGGAAAACAAGGAACCAATTTACTGTTCCTTAAACCAGGACCCAAGTCCAAAGAGGCCAACTGACGCCAGCGTCAGGGTAGGGGGCAGGTTGACCCATTTTGCTTCCCAATGGGAAAACATCTCAGCCAGCCCCTATATTCTCCAGATCATTCGGGAAGGTTACCGACTGGAGTTTTCCTCTCAGCCGGTGTCAAAAATAACAATGACTTATCCCTCAAAAGTAGAACAAAAGAGAAAGGCACTGATAGAAGGTATTCTGGAACTAGCAGACCAGAGGGTGATTTCACCTGTACCACCAGGTCAGGTATTCCAAGGCTTTTACTCCCACATATTTGTGGTGCCAAAACCCTCAGGAAAATTCCGGCTAGTCATAAACCTCAAAAATTTAAACAAATTTCTGATATACAAGAAGTTCTCCATGGAGAATATTTATGCGGTCAGAAAAAATCTGCTCCAGAACGTCTTTATGACCACATTGGATTTAAGGGATGCTTACCTACATGTCCCAATTTATCCGGTGCATCAAGCATTTCTCAGATTCGCAATTGTGACGGAAGAAGGAACTGCACATTGGCAGTTCAGAGCTCTTCCCTTTGGCTTAGCAGCAAGTCCAAGGATCTTTACAAAGATCTTGGCAGAGATAGTAGGCCATCTTCATCTGCAAGGCCTAAATTTGATCCCGTATCTGGACGACATGTTGATCTTTGCAAGATCAGAAAAACAGGCCATGGCAGACACCCAAAGGGTGATGTCGGTCCTACAAACAGTAGGATGGCTGTTAAATATGGAGAAATCTTCAATACAGCCAGCACAGGTTCAAGTCTATCTGGGGTACAAGATAGATTCCAGAATAAAGAAACTTTTTCTCCCAGAAGAAAAGGTGGTCTCAGTGGTAAAAGATAACCGCTCTCTTCCTCAGTGCTCCAGGAGACAGATCATGAGAGTTTTGGGGCTAATGACAGCATGTATTCCAGCTGTAGAGTGGGCCCAACTACACTCACGAGACCTCCAATTTATCCACCTGATCTCTTGGAACAAGAGACAGGAGTCCTTAGACGAGAAGGTTACACTTTCCCCTCTAGTAAAATCATCTCTAGAATGGTGGACAGTTCCCCAAAATCTGAAGGAGGGGCGACTCTGGGGTCAAGAACTACCCGTAAAGATCACCACGGACGCAAGTTCCGAAGGGTGGGGAGCTCACCTAGAAGGAGCTCGGGCCCAGGGCAACTGGGATATACAGCTGAGTCAAGCCTCATCCAACTACAGGGAACTGAAAGCAGTGGGGAAGGCCTTAAGAACCTTCGAGAAGAACATTCTAGGGAAAGAAGTTCAAGTCCATTCAGAAAATGCTACAGCAGTAGCTTACTTGAATCATCAGGGGGGGACCAGATCGGCCACCCTGTTAAGATTAGCTCAGGAGACACTGGGTTGGGCAGAAAAGAGAGTGATTTCTCTTTCAGCCATGTACATAAAAGGGAGGACAACTGGGAAGCGGACTTCCTCAGTCGTCATTCCATCAAACAGACAGAATGGGAACTGAACCCCAGAAATTTTCAACGGCTAGTCCAAAAGTTTGGTCAGCCAGAAGTGGACATATTTGCCACTTGGCAGAACAGAAAAGTAAGACAGTTCTTTTCTCTGACACGGAAAAGGAGTATGTTGGGCCTAGATGCTCTAGCACAGCCTTGGCCCTTCAAGCTAGCCTATGCCTTTCCCCCACAAAATCTGATTTCAAGAGTTCTACAGAGACTCAGCGGATGGCCGCAACTACGCCTCATCCTGATCACACCTGGGTGGCCAAAGAGAATGTGATTCGCGACCTTAGTGTCCCTATCGGTGAAAGCTCCTTGGAAACTACCAGAGGTTCCAGATCTGTTGCTACAAGGACCTCTGGTTCATCCCAGACCACAGTTTTTTCAGTTAACAGCCGAGCGCCAAATCCTGAAGGAGAAAGGTTGTTCAGATAGGGTCATTGATACCCTCCTTTTAAGTAGAAAGCCAGTGACTAGGAAAATTTATTCCAAAATCTGGAAAACATTCTGTACTTGGCAGAGTTAGAAGAAAAATTCCTCTGCCTCAATCCCGATTATCCTGGAATTTTTACAGGACGGGGTAGATAAGGGGGTGGCAGTTAACACCCTTAGAGTACAGGTAGCGGCACTTTCTGTTTTCTTAGACAAAAGTCTGGCCAAAGAGCCTTTAATTAAAAGATTCTTGTTAGCTCAGGGAAGAGCATCTCCGATTAACAGAACTAATGTTCCAGTTTGGAACTTAACGCTAGTACTAGAGACATTATCTAGTGAAGCCTTTGAACCTTTGAACAAAATTAGTTTAAACATTTTGTCAATTAAGTTAACGTTTCTGTTGGCAATCACCACAGCCAGAAGAGTGGGAGATTTACAAAGTTTGTCCATAAAGGAACCCTTTATGCAAATTCTCCAAGATAGAGTGATTCTGAGACCAGACCCACTATACCTACCCAAGGTAGTTTCTTCCTTTCATAGGAACCAAGAGATGGTCCTGCCATCCTTCTGTGAAAAACCTAAATGTGCAAAGGAACAAAAATTTCATTGCCTAGATGTAAGAAGATGTCTTCTTGCATATCTGGAAAGAACCAAAGGGTTTAGAAGGTCTAGCCACCTGTTGGTTCTACATTCTGGACCTAGAAGGGGATTACAAGCGTCAAAGCCCTCGATCTCGAGGTGGATTAAGCAAGCCATTAGCATGTCATATAAGGTGTCAGGAACCCCCACACCAGCAAATCTAAAGGCACATTCCACAAGGGGCATGGCAACTTCCTGGGCCGAAAGAGCCGAGGCATACTGGGAGCAAATCCGCCATGCAGCCACCTGATCCAGTCAAGATACCTTCCTAAAACACTATCGTGTGGAAGTACTGTCGCAACAAGACCTAGCCTTTGGCAGAAAGGTTTTACAGGTAGTGGTCCCGCCCTAAGGTAGGCCAGTATGGATTCCTTTATTATCCTCTCATATGTAGGCCGTCCTGGAAGGGTGAAAGGAGAAAACTTACCGTTAGTGTACTGGTAACGGCCTTTCTCTTAATCCTTCCAGGACGGCCGGCCTACTTCCCGCCCATTGGTGGTGGTGAGTTAAAAATGTATATGTATATATGTGTAACTGTATGTTATTGAATAACTGTGTCCCTTGAAGGTTCGGTTGGAAAGGTACTTTTCTATTACTGAAGCTCAAGGATGGGTGGGACCTTTTTAACAGCTGCAAATTAGTTGTGTTTCCTGTGAGGCGGAGCCACAATCTCTCATATGTAGGCCGTCCTGGAAGGATTAAGAGAAAGGCCGTTACCAGTACACTAACCGTAAGTTTTCATTACTAAAGTCTTGTATGTGGTCCCTTAACATTCCCTCCAAAATCTTGCAGACTACTGATGTTAGGCTGACCGATCTATAGTTGTCCGGGATATATCTTGGCCCTTTTTTAAATATTGGAACCACGTTGGCTTTTTTCCAATCAGCTGGCACCATACCTATCTGTAAACTATCCTTAAAGATCGGTCCCGGTGATTTATTTATGTTAAGTTTCTCTAGTTTAGTTCTAAGTCTATCTTCTGTTAGCCATGGCGGTACTTCCTGAGGTGTATTATTTATTTTGGCCTTACAAGCTTGGTTAGTGTAGCCCCCCAATTCTTTTGTGAAGACTGAAGAGAAGAAATTATTTAACACTACCGCCTTTTCCCTGTCCTCTGTGGCCAAATCTCCTTTGTCGTCTTTTATGCGGCCAAAGTGTTCTGGCCTCGCTTTCTTACTGTTTATATACTTAAAGAATTTCTTGGGGTTCTTTTTACTCTTTTCCGCTTTATGTCTCTTGTGTTCTTTTTTAGCCGCCTCGATTTCGTCTTTACATTTCTTATTGCACTCTTTGTAATGCTTCAATGCTGTCAATGACCCCTCAGTCTTGTATTTTTTTGAAGGCCTTTTCTTTAGCATTAATATGCATTTTTATGTTGGAGTTTAGCCACCCAGGGTTTAGTTTTGCTCTTTTAACCACTTCCGCACTGCTCACTAGAGCTGTACTTCGGCAAAGTGGCTCGATAACGTCTGGCAACGTAGTACTACGTCACCAGACATTCCCCTCTCTCTGCGGCGCGCGCCTCGCTCCCGCTGTATTCAGTCACAGCGGGAGTCGGGCCAGGGGAGGAGCGGCGGTGACCGCCGCTGCTCTTCCCCGATCATTGGGGAATCGAGTGTGGAGATCCGCCTGCTTGTGTAAACACAAGCGGGCGGATCTCCTAAGTGACAGGCAGGGTCAGATTGCAGGGTTCAGCATAGCTGAACCCTCGATCTGTCCTTGTGTCACATAGTCCCCTCCCCCCACACACGTCAGTAAGCACCAGGCACACATTAACCCCTTGATCACCAATAAAAATTAACCCCTTCCCTGCCAGTGTCATTTTTACAGTAACAGTGCATATTTATAGCACTGATTACTGTAGTAATGTCACTGGTAACCCCAAAAGGGTCAAAAATGTCAGTCAGGGGTCCGATCTGTCCGCCGCAATGTTGCAGTCCCGCAAGAAAAATCGCAGGCCGCCGCCGTTAAAAAAAAAACACCAAAAATGACATAAATCTTTCCCTTAGTTAGTAAACGCAATAACTTTTGCGCAAACCAATCAACCATCATTTACGCTCTTTTTTTGTTTATAGCGCAAAAAGCAAAAATCACACAGGTGATCAAATACCACCAAAAGAAAGCTCTCTTTGTGGGAAAAAAAGGACGTCAATTTAATTTGGGTACGGCATCGCACGGCCGCGCAATTGTCCGTTAAAGTCGCACAGTGCCGAATCGCAAAAAGTGGCCCAGACGTAAGACAGCAAAATCCCCCGGTGGTAAAGTGGTTAAATGTATTTCTCTTTGGAATGCACTGGCCAATCCCTTTGTTTAGTATGCTCTTGAAGCACTCCCATTTTTCCTCCTTGTTCTTTGTTCCCAGGGTTCTATCCCCTTTGATATTTTCTAGCAGAGAGCACAGTTTTGGGAAATTGGCTCTTTTGAAATTCAGTGTTCTTTTATTACCCTTATGTTTCCTATTACTATTACTATTTTGGATGGATCTGATTGCTAACCCCTTAGATTCAGAGATCTTAGATCGGTGTATGTAGCATAATCTTCTTACTTAACTGAGGTAATTTCTGTTTAGGAGGGGTATGTAGAGAGACTTCCTGTCCGATTGGTTGCCAGTGTCCATTTACCTGAAGGTGGCCTAAAACCTATATAGTAATGAATATGGCTCTGTGTTCCATGATGTACGATAAAGAAATTAGCAATTTACTCCCTTAGAAAGCATGAAGGCGGTTATTGGTTTTCGGCAGAGTTGTATAAAGTACTCAAAACCCATACTTGAGTAAAAGTACAAGTGCTCGATCAAAAAGTGACTTGAGTAGAAGTGGAAGTGCTGGATCAAAAAGTGACTTGAGTAGAAGTACTAAAGTATTCAACATTTTTTGTACTTAAGTATTGCAAGTAGTTTTTTAAAAAAATTTGCTACTCAAGTACTAAAAGTAAAAGTACCAGTAGTTTTGAAAAAAAATTGCTACTCAAGTACTGAAAGTAAAAGTACAAGTACTGTGTTATGTATTTATTAAAGAAAGAAGTCAAAAGTTTGAACATCATATTGTTTTTTTATTATTTCAAATGCAGCTTTTATATATACATACAGTAGCTTTTATTTTCGTATGCACTGATAATACACATGTTTTGAGCTTCATGAAACCTGCCATCTACTGTTCTGGCAATGGTAATTTTTATAATAGTAACGAGTAACTAAGCAGCACAAAAAAAAAAATATCGGAGTAGAAGTATTGAAATCATCGAAAAAATGTAGTGAAGTAAAAGTGGATGTAGGAGAAAAAAATTCTACTCTAGGAAAGTACAGATACCGCCTTTCGGTACTTAAGTACAGTAGTGAAGTAGTTCTACTTAGTTACTATACATCTCTGGTTTTCGGGGTCCAGTACACGGTCAGGCTCCAAAAATGTCTCACACGTGGTATCTCTGTAGTCAGTAGAAGCAGCAGACTGTATTTTGGGGTGTAATTCCACATATACCCATGGCATGTGTGAGCAATATATAATTTAGTGACAACTTTTTGAAAAAATAAAAAATGAATTGTCATATTCCCCAAACTTGTGGCAAAATATAAAATATTCCATGGACTCAGTGCAGCGGCGACAAACTACATACATTTTTAAAAGCCTTTACGGGTTACCACAGATTTACAGAGGAGGTCTACTGCAAGAATTACTGCTATCGATCTGACGTTCCTGGCGATACCTCACATGCATGGTGCAATTGCTGTTTAGATATGACACCAAACGAATGCTTGCGTTCGCCTTTGTGTCCAAACATCGGGGGGCGGGGGCAGGAGGTGCTTGAATTTTTTTTTGCTTAATTACTTATTTTGCTTTTTTATTTTATTTTGACACCTTCCCTTTCATTTTTTTTTTCTATTATCACAGGGAATGTAAATATCCCCTATGGTAGCAATAAGTAGTGACAGGTACTCCTTTTTTTAAAAAAAAAAATTGGGGTCTATTAGACTCTAGAGCTCTCCTCTGCCCTTAAAGCATCTGACTACACCATGATTGGTGTGATAAGATGCTTTCCCAATTTCCCAATGGCGCTTAAAGTATTGAAAAAATGCTCGTAGCCTCCGGTATCTTAGGCCATAGAGATGATTGGAGCCATTTAGGTCTCCAATCAGCTCTATGGTCAGCTGACGGAACCACCGGCTGCAGTTTTGGGTTACCCGGTGGGACAGGAGAGCCCCAAGAAACCGTGAAAGGCGCCAGGAGGGGGGGTCCCCTCCCACTGTTTGTAAAAGCAGTCTAGCTGCTAATAAGCTGCTAGGATTGCTTTCACACAAAAGCCGACCGCTGGCTGTAAAAAATGATACCAAGATGATGCCTAAATCTGCAGGCATCTTTCTGGTATGACCATCAAAGTCCAGCGATGTACCAGTACATTGCAGGTCCTTGTTGGGCATATATTGTAAGGTTCTTTTTTTTTTCATGCAGCCTGAAGAAATCTCTGCCAGAAAGTGTGTGGTATGCCCACCATTAGACCTCACAGCATCCACCCACTTCTAATGATGGGCATACATTTTTTTTCTTCATTCATTCACATTGATCGATGTGGATGAAGAAATCTCTGCCAAGAAAAGTGTCAAAAAATATATGACGACGCATTGGGAAGATCCGCCCTCTGTGTCCACATCATCCCCTATGCTTCGTCATATATACTCTTTTTTTTTTAACTGTGGTGGTGAGATCACCTCCTACAGCGCGGCAATCATTAATTTATGTATATGCTGAGAGCAAACGCTGTTGCTTTGCAGGATTTCAGTGCTGCAGCTGATGGTCGTACCTGCAAAGCAAACAATGGTAACAATAAAACATTACAATATAATAGTATACAGTGCAGTAAAACAGTAGACACTCTGCCTTTCTCTATACACTAGAGAACCGGAAGTGAGGGTTCGTGCGGTTCGTGCGGCAAGGGAGAGAGGAGGAAGGAAGAGGAGCTGCGGGGACACGTGCGGGGGAAGCCGCACAAGGGGTGCGGGTGCACCGTGCAGGGACCAGCAACTGAGCGGAGGTGGAGGACGGGAGCCGAGGCAGAGAGCGGCGGCGGCGGCGGCGGCGGAGGTCAGAACCCGCCTTCCTTAGTGCCTGGAAGAAGAGGAGGAGGACCGTCCGTGCCCAGTGAGGAGGAGGAGACATCCGTCCCAGTGTGTGTGTGTGTGTGTGTGTGTGTGTCAGCAGCTGTGAGTAGAGCAGCAGCTGCAAACAGGGGGAAAGCTGTGTGACTGTACTCTGTAAGAAATCAATAGCTGTTTGCCTGTACTGCGACTGACTGCTGTGTGACTGTCTCTGCAACTGAGTACCTGGTAAGTATCCTTGCGACTGGTAAGTATCCTTGCGACTGGTGAGTATCTTGCGACTGGTGAGTGTCCTTGCGACTGGTGAGTATCCTTGCGACTGGTGAGTATCCTTGCGACTGGTGAGTATCTTGCGACTGGTGAGTGTCCTTGCGACTGGTGAGTATCCTTGCGACTGGTGAGTATCCTTGCGACTGGTGAGTGTCCTTGCGACTGGTGAGTATCCTTGCGACTGGTGAGTATCCTTGCGACTGGTGAGTATCCTTGCGACTGGTGAGTGTCCTTGCGACTGGTGAGTATCTTTGCGACTGGTGAGTGTCCTTGCGACTGGTGAGTATCTTTGCGACTGGTGAGTGTCCTTGCGACTGGTGAGTATCCTTGCGACTGGTGAGTATCCTTGCGACTGGTGAGTATCTTGCGACTGGTGAGTATCTTTGCGACTGGTGAGTATCTTTGCGACTGGTGAGTGTCCTTGCGACTGGTGAGTATCCTTGCGACTGGTGAGTATCCCTGCGACTGGTGAGTATCTTTGCGACTGGTGAGTATCATTGCGACTGGTGAGTATATTTGCGACTGGTGAGTGTCCTTGCGACTGGTGAGTATCTTTGCGACTGGTGAGTATCTTTGCGACTGGTGAGTATCTTTGCGACTGGTGAGTATCATTGCGACTGGTGAGTATCCTTGCGACTGGTGAGTATCCTTGCGACTGGTGAGTACCTTGCGACTGGTGAGTACCTTGTGACGGGTGAGTATCCGTGCAACTGGTGAGTATCCTTGCAACTGGTGAATATCCTTGCACTGGTGAAGTAACTTGCGACTGGTGAGTATCTTTGCGACTGGTGAGTATCTTTGCGACTGGTGAGGGTCCTTGCGACTGGTGAGTATCCTTGCGACTGGTGAGTATCCTTGCGACTGGTGAGTATCTTTGCGACTGGTGAGTATCTTTGCGACTGGTGAGTATCATTGCGACTGGTGAGTAGCTTTGCGACTGGAAGTATCTTTGCGACTGGTGAGTGTCCTTGCGACTGGTGAGTATCTTTGCGACTGGTGAGTATCTTTGCGACTGGTGAGTATCTTTGCGACTGGTGAGTATCTTGCGACGGGTGAGTATCCTTGCGACTGGTGAGTATCCTTGCGACTGGTGAGTATCCTTGCGACTGGTGAGTACCCTTGCGACTGGTGAAGTAGCTTGCGACTGGTGAGTATCTTTGCGACTGGTGAGTATCTTTGCGACTGGTGAGTATCTTGCGACTGGTGAGTATCTTGCGACTGGTGAGTATCTTGCGACTGGTGAGTATCTTGCGACTGGTGAGGATCCTTGCGACTGGTGAGGATCCTTGCGACTGGTGAGTATCTAGTGACTGGTAAGGGTATTAGGGACTGGTGGGTACCCCAGGTTTAGTACCAGGGAAGTTAGAGGTAGTGTAGGTAAGGAAGAGCAGGTCGTTAATATTATCCCCATAGAGTAGTGGGTAATAATGTCCGACAGGATTGGGGATGCCACTCAGTGCACTTCTTGCGGCATGTATGCGTTCCTTGATGAAACAATCGAGGACGAATACTGCTGTGCAAGATGTGAGCGACTTGTTGCTCTGGAAGCCCACATCGTGGATCTAGAGAACACAGTGACAAGACTGCGTGGCATCTACAACCTGAAAAGGAGCTTGGACATTACCCAGCAGGCGCTGGCAGGGGTCAGCATAGAGGAGGGAGGAATAGAGGAGACGCAAGCAGCAGAGGTACGCAGCTGGGTGACTGTTAGGAATGTTAGGGGGAGGAGAGTCAGGGAGGCCAGTCCTGAGTTGGTACACCCTAACATGTTTGCTGAGTTGCAGGTTGAGGGGGATATCAACTCAGGGGTGGCAGAGCTGGAGCATGCGCCCTCCCCCAGCTGCCAGGGGAGGGACGGCTCCAGGAAGAAGGGGGGCCGTAACGCAGGAAAGGTTAGACAGGTTGTGGTAGTTGGGGACTCAATTATCAAGAGGACAGAGAGGGAAATCTGTAAAAAAGATCTCGTGAACCGAACAGTTTGTTGTTTACCGGGCGCCCGAGTTCGGCACATCGCAGATCTGGCAGACAGATTGTTGGGCGGGGCTGGGGATGACCCAGCGGTCATGGTGCATGTGGGCACTAATGACAAAGTTAAAGGTAGGTGGAGGATCCTTAAGAACGATTTCAGGGACTTAGGTAATAGATTGAGGAAAAGGACCTCCAAGGTGGTTTTCTCTGAAATACTGCCTGTACCTCGAGCCACACAGGAGAGGCAGAAGGAGCTTAGGGAAGTTAACAAGTGGCTGAGGAATTGGTGTAGGAAGGAGGGGTTTGGGTTCCTGGAGAACTGGGCTGACTTCTCAGTCGGCTACCGGCTCTTTAGTAAGGATGGGCTGCACCTTAATGGGGACGGTACAGCTCTTTTGGGGAGAAAGATGGCCACCGAGTTGGAGGGGCTTTTAAACTAGGAGACGGGGGGGAGGGCTCAGAAGTAGAATCAGTCAGGAGGGAGCAGAGGACTGAAGGCAGTTGTAGGGTCAACAGCGACAGTAGGTCAACAACATCAATTGGCAGGTCTGTGCGGGAGAACAGCAGACCAAACAGAAATAAACAAAACCGCCAATCACGTTTAACTTCCGTAAAACTAAGAGGGGTATATGCTAATGCCAGGAGCCTAGCTAATAAGATGGATGAGTTGGAAATGTTAGTACATGAGGAAGACATAGACCTTGTGGGAATAGCGGAGACTTGGTTCGACCCCTCACATGACTGGCTGGCCAATATCCAAGGGTATTCGGTGTACCGGAAGGACAGGGTTGGTAAAAGAGGGGGAGGGGTATGTCTCTATGTCAAGAACAATATAAAGGTGCTAGAAAGGAGTGACATTACGGATGGGATGAGCATGGATTTAGAATCTGTGTGGGTTGAACTCGATAGGGAAAAAGATAAGGGAAAAGTAGTTGTGGGGGTTTGCTATAGGCCACCTAACCAAGGGGAGGAGGTAGAGCTGGAATTTTTAGCACTAATAGGTAAAGCGGCAAAACTAGGATCAGTCATCATATTGGGGGACTTCAATTATCCCGACATTGACTGGGAAGAGGGGACTGCACACTCGCATAAGGCCCGGCTATTCACGGAAACCTTACAGGATAACTACATGTCGCAGTTGGTGGATTCCCCTACTAGAGAGAATGCTATCCTGGATCTATTGATCACTAATGACCCAGACATAATCTCGGAGGTAGGAGTCCAGGACAACCTGGGCTCTAGCGATCACAGGATGATCACATTTAGTATAAATAACAATATAAAAAGGCAAGTGGGGAACATAAGAACCCTAAACTTCAGAAGGGCAGACTTTCCAAAATTGTACTCATTGATGGAAAGGGTAAACTGGGACCAAACCCTGGGATCACTGACCACAGAGGAAAAATGGGAATGCTTTAGAACAATATTAAGCAAAGGCATCTTGCAGTGCATTCCTATGGGGAATAAATTTAGAAGAGACAAAGCCAAACCTGGCTGGCTAAACCGTAGCGTTAAAAAACTTATTAGGGGAAAAAAATTGGCCTTCAAGAAATATAAATCAGAGGGCACAGTATCGGCCTTCCAGCAATACAAGGAGGAAAATAAGAAGTGTAAACACGAAATCAAGATGGCTAAAATCAACTTTGAGAGACAAATAGCGGAGGATAGTAAAAAAAACCCAAAGAAATTCTTTAAATATATCAACAGCAAAAAAACTAGGGCAGAGCATATTGCACACATAATTAACGATGATGGGAGGATGGTTACAGAGGACACTGAAAAAGCAACCGTGCTGAATTCTTTTTTCTCGTCAGTCTTTACACAGGAAACGGAGGGGTACACTGACCATGACTGTATGGTTAGTAGTAATACACAGGACTTGCCACTATGGCTAACAGAGGGGGAAATCAGGGAAAGACTGGATAAACTTAACACAAACAAATCACCAGGCCCGGATGGCGTACATCCGAGAGTGCTCAAGGAACTCAGTATGGTTATATCTAGACCACTGTTCCTGATCTTTGCTGACAGTATTAGGACAGGAGATGTACCAGGGGATTGGAGGAAGGCTAACGTGATTCCGATATTCAAAAAGGGCCAGAGACATATCCCGGGAAATTATAGGCCTGTCAGTCTGACATCAATAATATGTAAACTTTTGGAGGGGATGATAAGGGACTATATCGTAGAGTATGCTAAAGACAACAACATCATCAGTAGTAACCAGCACGGGTTTACAAATGGGCGTTCTTGTCAAACCAATCTCTTAGCATTCTACGAGGAAGTGAGCTGTGAGCTAGATAGGGGGAGACCAGTGGATGTGGTGTACTTGGATTTCGCTAAGGCGTTTGATACAGTTCCCCACAAGCGCTTAATTTATAAAATAAGGTCTGCAGGTATCGACAGCAGGGTTTGCTCTTGGATACGGAATTGGCTAAAAGGCCGTGTCCAAAGGGTAGTAATAAACAGCGCATACTCAGACTGGTCTGAGGTAGTAAGCGGGGTGCCCCAGGGCTCAGTCCTGGGACCAACCTTGTTCAATTTATTCATAAACAGCATTGAGGAAGGGATCAGTAGTTCGTTATCAGTTTTTGCAGATGACACAAAATTGGCCAGGGCAATAACTGCACAGCATGAAGCAGATATCCTACAGAATGACCTGGACAAAATTACGGAGTGGGCAACGACATGGCAAATGAGGTTTAATGTGGAGAAGTGTAAGGTTTTGCACTTGGGGACCAAAAACATAAAAACACAATACACGTTAGGAGGGGAACCCTTGGGGGAATCAAAAATGGAGAAAGATTTGGGAGTCTTAGTTGATGATAGATTAGGCAACAGCATGCAATGCCAAGCGGCAGCTTCCAAAGCCAACAGAATATTAGCATGCATAAAGAAAGGGATGTATTCCAGAGATAAGACTATAATCCTTCCACTTTATAAAACTCTGGTCCGACCGCATCTGGAGTATTCTGTCCAGTTCTGGTCGCCAGTCCTCAGGAGGGATGTGTTGGAGCTGGAGAAAGTCCAGAGAAGGGCAACTAAACTGATTAGGGGGTTGGAGGACCTTACCTATGAAGAGCGGCTGCAATCGCTCGATTTATTTTCCCTGGAGAAAAGACGTCTGAGAGGGGACATGATAGCAATTTATAAATATCTTAATGGGGATCTCAGCTTAGAAGAAAAGCTGTTCATTCGAAGGAATTGCATGAGGACTCGAGGACATACAATGCGATTAGAGGAGAAGCGTTTTAACCTCAGGCAACGTGGGGGGTTCTTTACTGTTAGGGCTACAAGATTGTGGAATTGTCTACCACAAGAGGTGGTTTCTGCGGGTAGTATGGTGACTTTCAAAAGACTCTTAGACTTACATCTCAAGGATCAGGAGATTGAGGGCTATGTTAGATGATTACAGTCACACACACCTACACAGGTTGAACTGGATGGACTATTGTCTTTATTCAACCTCGCCTACTATGTAACTATGTAAGTAGAATGGTGGTAACTGCAAAGCAAACTATGTTTAACAATGCAAAACACAACAACAATAAAAATATAGGTCCAGCAGGAGGTCTTTCCTTATTTTTGTAGATTTTGGGTAGTTGATATATCACTGGTATACGAGGTGCATCTGGTGTGAGATATCTGGCCTCCTTTTTTGTTCGAATCTCTTTTTTCTGGGCCATTTTCACTAAACCCTTCAATTTTGCCTTCAGTTTATTTATAGGATTCCATTTTAGTTTTTTTGTATGTATTGGCAGGGCTTTTTTTCTCAGAAAATAGGTACAGGAACTCAACCACGGCGGGGCCGGTGCAGTGCATCGTGGGACCGAAGAAGACGGAAGAGGATGCAGAAGAGGATCGTGCTGGCTTCAAGCTGCCCACACCTGAAATGGCAGCGCTGGAGAATACATTTTCAAGGTAAGTATTTCTCCTAAAAGGTAAGTGCAACCCGGGACAGATCAGAGGCTAGCCATTGTGGAATGTACTAGCCCTGACTGTCCCGGGGGTATTTTTATTAAAAAAAGTATTACCTGGGTGGAACTCGGCTTTAAATACCAGGAGTGCATTATGTACAGAGTGCAGAGTTTGGTGGGGTTACACACAGAGTGCAGAGTTTAGGGGTGCTCCATGTGCAGAGTTTTGGGAGTGCACTACACACAGAGTGCAGAGCTCAGCCTTCTTCCATGGCTGCTTACCTCTGCATCCCCCATCCACATCTCAATTTCACCCATCTTCTTCTCTAGTACCTCTACGCACACTGTGGGTGGCTCTGCCTCTCTCGCTTGCAGGGAGATCATCCAGTAGGAGTGTCCGCATCCCCACTGCATCCCAGGCACCTGCATCTCCATTGTCTTCATCCTGCACTCAGTGGGAGCCACTCAGGAGATCAGATCTATGGAAGCCATTGCAAGACAAGCTGTCACTTGTAAATACAGAAGCCAGACCCCTGTGCTTACAAGTGATAGTGGTAGGCAGGGAGCGAGGGCCTGAGCCAAAGGTGGTGGAACTGAATTCCACCAAGTTCCAGCTGAAAAAAACCCTGTGTATTAGTGTCCCCCACTTCCTTGTTCAACTCAGATTAACAATCCCACAACCCCTTTTCAGCTGCCCTAATTACATTTTCCTTTTTCTAGAGCTTTAATGCCCTTCTTAGTGTTACCTTTTTAGTATCTGGGTTTGGTTTTATGTAATCTAATCTTTTTCTACCATGGACTTAAAAACCTCTAGAGAATGATTAGATGATTTCTTTGGGTTTAAAAATTAAATTATTCCTTTAACCACTATTTTTAAAAACTGGAGTGTTATCATTTTTATTGGTCGGTATTTCTGCAAAAACATTTTTACGTTCAATTCCTAACAAACTATCTATATATGCATTAAATTTGTTTAATTCTTTGTCTGGGGCAAACTTTAGACCTTATTTCAAAACTCTTAGTTCATTTTTAGTAAGTTCTGCATCACTTAAATTAAAAATACCCTGACCTACTGGTTTCTTTTCCTTTTTATTCTTTTCCCCCTCTGCATCCTCTCCTAAGTTTCTTGGGAGTCCTCTGGGCTCCCAATCTGATTCCTCCTGTTGCCAGTGGGAATTCTCTCTTTGTTACCCATAGGGGGTCTCTCTGGACCATGTCAAGAGGGGGGAGAAGGTAGTCTCTCCAGACCATGCCAGAGTGGAGGAGGTCCTCCAGGGCCCTGCCAGGAGGGACCCTGCCATGGAGGGTTCCAAAAATGACCTCCCCCCTCCTTCACCTTCCAGATGGCCTCCCTTTGTTCTGATTCTAAGTACCCCTTGCGTTGGTCCTCGGGGGGGGGGGGGGGGCTCCACGTCCCCTCTGTGGAACCCCCCATATTTGGGTCCACCACCATAATATGGGTCTTGGTATATGAGAGGGGCTGAAACTTGTTATAGGTAGAGATTCCATAATTAGGTGTTAGCAGCCATTCCTGTTGATGACTAGATGGATGGTCCTTGCTAAAAGGAGGAGGCTGGGTTTCTCCTCTCTTCTGGTTAGTTCTAGGATTCCTACCTGTATTCCCAGTATTATTTATCCACATCCATACCGGCGCATAGTAATATGACGCCGGCAGGATGGCTTTACCGTTCCGGGCGGCCGTCATATGACGTCCGCCCGCTCTAGCTGCTACTGCGCGCCCCCGGGGGCGCGCATCGCAGCGATCAGGGATGAGGCTCGTCCAGCACGAGCCGCTCGTTCTCTCTGCCATGCGCGCCCCCGGGGGCGCGCAGAGCAGCGGTCGGGGACGAGGCTCGTCCCTCGGACAGAGTCGATCCCCGATCTAGGTAAAGAGCCAATTTCATTGGCTCTTTACCACGTGACCGGCTGTGTCCAATCACAGCCGGTCACAAATGTCAACAGAGAACACGGTAACTAGCTGTCACCGTGTTCTCCTCCTCACACACTGATCCTGTGTGAGGAAGAGAGTGTGGTAACAGCTAGTTACCAATCATAGTGCACCCCAAACACACTGATTGCCCCCCCCCCCCGATAAAGAGCACCTGTCAGTAGCCCATCAAAGTACCCGAGTACCTGTCACTAGCCCATCAGGTACTCTGATGACAGGTACTCGGGTACTCTGATGGGCTGATGACAGGTACTCGGATACTCTGATGACGGGTACTCGGGTACTCTGATGACAGGTACTCGGGTACTCTGATGACAGGTACTCGGGTACTCTGATGACGGGTACGCAGGTACTCTGATGACGGGTACTCGGGTACTCTGATGACGGGTACTCGGGTACTCTGATGACAGGTACTCGGGTACTCTGATGTCGGGTACTCTGATGACGAGTACTCGGGTACTCTGATGACAGGTACTCGGGTACTCTGATGATGGGTACTCGGGTACTCTGATGACAGGTACTCGGGTACTCTGATGACGGGTACTCTGATGACAGGTACTCGGGTACTCTGATGACGGGTACGCAGGTACTCTGATGACGGGTACTCGGGTACTCTGATGACGGGTACTCGGGTACTCTGATGACAGGTACTCGGGTACTCTGATGACAGATACTCGGGTACTCTGATGTCAACAGAGTACCCGTCATCAGAGTACCTGAGTACCTGTCACCTACCCATCAGAGTACCCGAGTACCTGTCACCTACCCATCAGAGTACCCGAGTACCTTCCACCTGCTCATCAGAGTACCTGACGCCTGAAGTACCCGAGTACTTGCCGCCTGCTCATCAGTACCCATCACTACTCATCAGTACTCATCAGTACCTATCACGTATCAGTACTGATCATCAGTACCCATCAGTACAGTATCACCTATCAGTACTACTCATCAGTACCTATCACCTGCCTGTCACCTGCCCATCAGAGTACCCGAGTACCTGTCACCTGCCTATCGGAGTACCCGAGTACCTGCCACCTGCTCATCAGTACCAGAGTACCTGTCACCTGCCTGTCACCTGCCCAACAAAGTACCCGAGTACCTGTCACCCTTCATACAGCCACCATGTCCAAGTCCAAAAAGGTTTATATACGTCCTCCGTTTAAACCTAAATACCGGTGTTATGGCAGCAGATAGCTGCCATAACCCTGGTATTTTTTTAAACGGTGGACGGTTGGCTTTCCGATAAGGGTGGTCCCAGCGGCGGATTCGCCGTGGGATCACCCTTCCGGGATGGCGGAAGAGGTGCCCCTCCCGCCGCGTCCGGTCCTTTTCCCCGCTTACCGGACCCGCCGGCAGCGGGGAAAACGATCCGGTCCCGGATCCTCACAGACAGGATGTTGAGTGAGGGCAAGCTTGCCCTCACTTGACTCTATGGTCTTGGAGGACCGGAGCTACGGAAAATGTTGTTGCCTAGCAACCGGTTTAAAGGTCCTTTTTTTTTTTTTTTTCATTTTATATAATAATTTTTTTATTTTTTTTTCTATCTTTTAGTGTACTTGTGAGATCTGAGGACTTTTTGACCCCAGATCTCACAAAAAAGAGTTCCTGTCGTGCCTTTTTCTATTACAAGTAATGTTTACATTTCTTGTAATAGAAATAAAAATGATAATTTTTTTTTTTTTTGTTAAACGGTGTAAAAATAAAAAAATAATAAATAAAATAAATAGTAAAAAAAAAAAAAAAAAAATTAAAGCGCCCTGTCCCCGTTAGCTCGCGCGCAGAAGCAACGCATACGGAAACCCCGCCCACATATGTAAACGGTGTTCAAACCACACATGTGAGGTATCGCCGTGATCGTTAGGGCAAGGGGAATAATTTGAGCCCTAGACCTCCTCTGTAACTCAAAGATGGCAACCTGCAGAAATTTTTAAATTGTCACCTATGGGGATTTTTAAGTACCAAAGTTTGTCGCCATTCCGTGAGCGTGCGCAATTTTGAAACATGACATGTTGGGTATCTATTTACTCGGCGTAACATTATCTTTCACATTATGGAAAAAAATTGGGCTAACTTTACTGGTTTCTTATTTTTTAATTAAAAAAAGTGAATTTTTTCCAAAAAAATTGCGTTTGGAAGACCGCTGCGCAAATACGGTGTGATAAAAAATATTGCAATAATCTCCATTTTAATCTCTAGGGTCTCTGCTAAAAAAAAATATATAATGTTTGGGGGTTCTAAGCAGTTTTCTAGCAAAACAACTGATTTTAGCTTGTAAACACCAAATGTCAAAAATAGGCCTAGGCAAGTGGCTAGGATGCATGATGATGCTCCTTGGATGTTAGGCCCCTCTATATGGCTAGGCTGTGAAAAAGTCTCACACATGTGGTATTGCCATACTCAGGAGGAGTGGCAGAATGTATTTTGGGGTGTCATTTTTGCTGTGTACATGCTATGTGTTAGGAATATCCTATAAATTGACAACGTTTTAGGAAAAAAAAGAAAAAAAAATTCTTTTCTTAATTTTCCCAAGAATTGTGGGAAAAAATTATAACTTCAAAAAACTCACCATGCCTCTTACTAAATACCTTGGACTGTCTACTTTACAAAAAGGGGTCATTTGGGGGGTATTTGTACTGTCCTGACATTTCAGGGCCTCAAGAAAGGAGATAGGCCATCAGTACATCTGGTGTGATCAATTTTCAGTAATTGGTACCATAGCTTCTAGACTCAATAACTTTCACACAGACTAAATAATATACACTAATTTGGGTTAATTTTACCAGAGATATGTATCAGTATAAATTTTGGCCTAAATGTATGAAGAAAAATTAATTTTTTGCAAAATTGTATAATAGAAACTAAAAAAAAGTGTTTTTTTTTTCAAAATTTTTGCTCTTTTTTTGCTTATATCACGAAGAAAAAAAAACCCAGTTGTGATCAAATACCACCAAAAGAAAGCTCTATTTGTGTGAAAAAAATGATAAAAATTTTGTTTGGTTACAGTGCAGAATGACTGAGCAATTGTCATTCAAAGTGTGAGAGTGCTGAAAGCTGAAAATTGGTCTGGGAAGGAAGGGGGTCTAACTGCTCTGTATTGAAGTGGTTATGTTAGGGTGGGTGGGTGTTTCCATCACATCCCCTCCTATGGTCTCTGACTGAGCCTCTCTATTTAATGATGGCTCCCTGGAGTCAATCACCTAATTGATGTTTAATTCCTGCCACTTATATACTTTGTTTTCTCTATCATCGTTCCAATATATCATTTTAAGTTTTTTGTGTTTGATATCTTTATCAGCTTTATCCACAAACTTTTGTATTTGAGCAGATTGTTCTTTTTATTCTGACGTTTCTTTGAATAGACTCAATTTTTCTTTTAATTCAGCTATTTTAGTGGCTATTTTTTTGAGTTTTTTTCTTTCTCCTTGATATTAATAGATCTAATAATTTCTGTTTCTTTAAATTAAAGAACTTATTTGCTAAATCATTATCCTCCAGGCCATCATTTTGTTCTTACTATATTGCTCCGAGGTGGCTATATCCCACAGGGTTTGTAAAGTCTGGGTTTGTTTTATTGACACTGAATGTGATACCTTTAATGACCACTTGAAGTCTTTTAATCCTTGAGTGGTAATGTATAAAACAGCTACTGGAGGCCTGTACCAATTAAACTTAATTTTATAAGTGTTGGATGGCAAAATATATCTAAATAGGGATATTTTATGAAAGATGAGAAAGAGAAAAACCAAGTGCCGATCTAAGTGTAGCAATTTGCGTTTCTTTAATATCAATAAAAGAGTGTTACTCACAAGAGTCCATTAAAAGCAGGCATCTCAAAAGCAGTGGGGCAGTCTGTGTGGTCACATCCAGGGTGTCCTCTTGATTCTGCTGCACAGCTGGTGCTGTGAGGGACGAGCGATGTTCTCCTGTTGCGAGGCAGGGGATTTGCAGGTCCACAGCGGCGATGGGGCAGCTTCGGTACGCAGGTCGGAGGATTGTGACATCACTTCCTGGAGATGCAGTGGGGGTGAAACGGCGACGCGTTGCGGAGCTCCGCTCCTTCTTCAGGCCGTGCAGGGGCCATTTTGGATGTGGGCATTTATGCCAGTGGTTCAGAAAGCGAATTACGGAGGCTCAGCGGGGACACAATAGTGCAAAGCGGCAAAGAGATGTAGATAGTGGAGGCAGAGGTGGAACTAGAGAGAGAAATGGAGTGGACATCCAGGAGGGGGGGGGGGGAATGGGGGAGAGGGGAGACGAGATCGTAAGGGAGTGTGCTGAATGGATGGAAATAGAAAATACCAATGTTCGTTGGATACCTTTTGGGACTGGACTGTATTGGTGTAGGATGCAAGATATAAATGCATGGAGATATATATGTGTTTTCATAAAACATTCATATAAAAAATTCATATAAAAAATCCATATAAAAAATCCATATAAAAAATTCATATAGAAAATTCATATAAAAAATTCATATAAAAAATGTTCATATAAAAAATATATAAAAATATATATATAAAAAATATATATATAAAAAATCATGACAAGAATTCATAAAAAATTATTTTAATAAAAAGGGGGAGATTGGGAGAAATCTTGTATTCATGGGGAAGACATGATTAACAAAGGGGGGGGGGGATTAGGGGGAATTAATGTAAATTATTTGCATGGAAAATAGAAAAAATCTCTAAAGATATATATATATATATATGTTATCAATTTTATATATGAATTTGATTACATAAGGATAATTAATCGTTATTATTTTGTACAAATATATACATATACAGGTTAAGAATCATTAATATGTTGT